>NW_027498218.1:0-125831 GCF_021521415.1 Bidens hawaiensis | reverse complement strand
AACGGCTCGTTTTCGTTGTTTTCGAGTTAAAAGTTTACAACAATACGGTTCGTTTGGTTGTTTTCGGGTATAAAGTTTACTAAAAAACGGTTCGTTTAGTTGTTTTCGGGTTAAAAATTTACTAAAAAATGGTTCGTTTTTGGTTGATTTCGGGTTAAAAGTTTACTAAAAAACAGTTCGTTTGGTTGTTTTCGGGTGAAAAGTTTACTAAAAAACGGCTCATTTTGTTTGTTTTCGGATTAAAAGTTATTAAAAAACGGTTCGTTTGGTTGTTTTCGAGTGAAAAGTTTACTAAAAACCGGTTCGTTTCAGTTGTTTTCGGGTTAAAAGTTTACTAAAAAACGGCCGTTTGGTTGTTTTCGGGTGAAAAGTTTACTAAAAAACGGCTCGTTTTGGTTGTTTTCTGGTTAAAAGTTTACTAAAAAACAGTTCGTTTGGTTGTTTTCGGGTGAAAAGTTGGCTCGTTTTGGTTGTTTTCGGGTTAAAAGTTTACTAAAAAACGGTTCGTTTGGTTGTTTTCGAGTGAAAAGTTTACTAAAAAACGGTTCGTTTTAGTTGTTTTCGGGTTAAAAGTTTACTAAAAAACGGCTCGTTTTTATTTGTTTTCGGGTTAAAAGTATACTAAAAAACGGTTCGTTTAATTGTTTTCGGGTGAAAAGTTTACTATAAAACTGCCCGTTTCGTTGTTTTCGGGCGAAAAGTTTACTAAAAAACGGCTCGTTTCGTTGTTTTCGGGTTAAAAGTTTACTAAAAACGGCCCGTTTCGTTGTTTTCTGGCGAAAAGTTTACAACAAAACGGTTTGTTTGGTTGTTTTCGGGTGAAAAGTTTACTAAAAACGGTTCGTTTGGTTGTTTTCGGGTGAAAAGTTTACTAAAAAACGGTTTCGTTTGGTTGCTTTCGGGTGAAAAGTTCAAAACGATTCGTTTGGTTGTTTTCGGGTGAAAAGTTTACTAAAAAACGGTTCGTTTGGTTGTTCTCGGGTTAAAAGTTTACAACAAAACGGGTCGTTTGGTTGTTTTCGGGTGAAAAGTTTACTAAAAAACGGTTCGTTTGGTTGTTTTCGGGTTAAAAGTTTACAACAAAACGGGTCGTTTGGTTGTTTTCGGGTGAAAAGTTTACTAAAAAACGGTTCGTGTTGGTTGTTTTCGGGTTTAAAAGTTGACAACAAAGCGGTTCGTTTGGTTGTTTTCGGGTGAAAATTTTACTAAAAAACGGTTCGTTTTGGTTGTTTTTCGGGTTAAAAGTTTACAACAAAACAGTTCGTTTGATTGTTTTCGGGGTGAAAAGTTTACTAAAAAATGGTTCGTTTTGGTTGTTTTCGGGTTAAAAGTTTACTAAAAAACGGCCCGTTTGGTTGTTTTCGGGTGAAAAATTTACTAAAAAACAGCTCGTTTCGTTATTTTCGGGTTAAAAGTTTACTAAAAAACGGCCCGTTTCGTTTTTTTCGGGCGAAAAGTTTACTAAAAACGGCTCGTTTCGTTGTTTTCGGGTTAAAAGTTTACAAAAAAACGGTTCGTTTTGGTTGTTTTCGGGTTAAAATTTTACTAAAAAACGGCTCGTTTCGTTGTTTTCGGGTTAAAAGTTTACTAAAAAACGGCCGTTTGGTTGTTTTCGGGTGAAAAGTTTACTATAAAACGGCTCGTTTTTGGTTGTTTTCAGGTTAAAAGTATACTAAAAAACGGTTCGTTTGGTTGTTTTCGGGTGAAAAGTTTACTAAAAAACTGTCAGTTTCGTTGTTTTTGGGCGAAAAGTTTACTAAAAACGGCTCGTTTCGTTGTTTTCGGGTTAAAAGTTTACTAAAAACGGCCCGTTTCGTTGTTTTCGGGCGAAAATTTTACTAAAAACGGCTCGTTTGGTTGTTTTCGGGTTAAAAGTTTACAACAAAACGGTTCGTTTGGTTATTTTCGGGTGAAAAGTTTACTAAAAAACGGTTCGTTTGGTTGTTTTCGGGTTAAAAGTTTACAACAAAACGGTTCGTTTGGTTGTTTTCGGGTGAAAAGTTTATTAAAAAACGGTTCGTTTTGGTTGTTTTCAGGTTAAAAGTTTACAACAAAACGGTTCGTTTGGTTGTTTTCGGGTGAAAAGGTTTCTAAAAAATGGTTCGTTTTGGTTGTTTTCGGGTTAAAAGTTGACAACAAAACGGTTCGTTTTGGTTGTTTTTGGGTGAAAAGTTTACTAAAAAACGGCTCGTTTTTTGTTGTTTTCGGGTTAAAAGTATACTAAAAAACGGGTCCTTTGGTTGTTTTCGGGTGAAAAGTTTACTAAAAAACGGTTCGTTTTAGTTGTTTTCGAGTTAAAAGTTGACAACAAAACGGTTCGTTTGGTTGTTTTCGGGTGAAAAGTATACTAAAAAACGGTTTGTTTTGATTGTTTTCGGGTTAAAAGTTTACAAAAAAACGGTTCGTTTGGTTGTTTTCGGGCTAAAATATTACTAAAACAAACCATTTTTAGTGAAAATATTACTAAAAAATTGTTCTTTTAAGTTTTTTACAAATGGCAAAATGGTTGTTTTAAAAATGGTTTTAAAAATGTTGGTAGATGATGAAGATGAAGAGGAATTCTTAAACAAAGTGAAGAATATATATTACATATTGTATAAATATATTAAATGATAGTTCAGTTCAAATGGTTGGTGTTGTTTGTTGTTATACCAAAGGTCGCGGGTTCGAACCCACTGTCTACACGATTTTAGAACATAAGTTTTAATATTAATTATAGGCTCAGGGGTAAAATGGTAATTTCAACGTTTTTTGGTCGGTCAACTGACGGCAAGGGCACAGACTGACCCGCCCAAATATCACAATGGTCCAAAGTTCGCAAAATCTTTTTCAGTGGTTAACCCATCTCGCAACGTTATTTTCCTGGGAGACAAAATGCAGATTTCTCATTTTAATTTAATATTTTCAATAAATATCATAAAATGCAATAAAATGTTACAAGGGAGCAATATGTCAAATAAAATTCTTAAAAAGATAAAAGTTCAAGGAATGAGGTATGACAAGTAGAGAAGGAAAGTACGTTTAGCCTAACCCTTATCGTAGATCGTAATATGTTAACGTTAATTCGTGTGATCACATCTAGCATGATGTTTTAAATCCTAGGTCAACAAGTCAAAGGACGAATTATGTAACTAATATTCATTAAAAAAATGTTTGAATCAAGTAAACAACTAGTGAACAGTATGATTCCCTCTCAACCACATGGACAAGATAACTCTACGTCTCTTATTCTCTTGTTTCTTCTTGTTCAAATCCATCTTCGCCACCAATGATTGCCGTCCGGCATCATGCAGTCCCACCGGACCGCAGGTATGGTTTCCATTTCGTATCCGCGGTCGCCAGGCACCCCACTGCGGGTTTCCTGGCTTCGACCTCTCGTGTACCAAACGAAACCGAACGATTCTCCACTTAACGTCCACACGATCATACATCGTTAACCGAATTTCGTACCTCGAACAGGTATATTTGTTTAATATAGTATTGGAATGCAGTGTTTAGGGTTTTAGTATTGAGCTTATGCTTAGTTTAGCTTTGATACCATGTATTAACATCGTTAGGCCTGTAAACGACTGAACGGATATGAACAAGTGCATGTTTGTGTTCGTTCATTAACTTTAAACGAACACGAATATGAACACTTACTTGGACAAATATTTGTGTTCATGTTCTTTCATCTAAAAAATGAACATGTTTGTGTTCAGGGGCGTAGGCAGCTTTAGGGGAACGAGTTCGCCCGAACCCATACAAAATTTTGTTTTAGTGTTATATATTAGTGTATTTTGACTCGAACCCGTAGAAATTTCAACATCGTACCCGTAGAAAACCTAAATACAAGTGATAAACAATCGGCCATCCGTCATTCGAAAATTTCCAAACCCGTAGGAAAAAAATTCTGGCTACGTCATTGTTTGTGTTTGTTTATGTTCATTCATTTAAAATCAAAAGGAGCAGTTCACGAACATAATTAAACAAATATAAACTAACATAAGTTAATATATATGAATATATATATATAGTGTGAGTATCATTTAAGAACTACAAAATTTTGTGAGAACTTAAAGAACTAATCTAAACCACTCAATAATTGATCAATGGCTTAAAATATTAGTGGCAGATATGTAAATATATAGAGAAATAAGGAGATTAATTTAAAGCAAATGAAGTATTTGTTGGGTATTATAGTAAATTGTTTATGTAACTTTCCCTTAAATTTCTTCCTTCTTTTTCTCAAATATTCTCTCTTCAGATCATATTTTTTATGATTGACAAATTAAAAAACAGAAAAAAAAACACTGGCCACCGCCAAAAGTCTTCCATGGAGATCTGCATTTATTATCTTCCTGAAATCCTTTGATAACTTTTGATCTTGATGATATTATGGACAAAAAATATTTAGTTCTTGTTCGCATAAACATCAAAAGCATCTTTTTTGATTTTTTTTTAATCAATACATTGAATCCTGAAGGTGTTTGGAATTAAAAATTTAAGCTATCATGATCTTTTTTCGTTCCTTTTTTTCAAAGACAACATATATAATTTGTCAAGTTTCAAGATACAAATTTTATTTTGATTGCATTCTGCTCAAACTATTTCAATTTTATATTTCATTGTTTTTATTTATTATGACGTTCTTATTACATATATGCAAAAAATGAATTACATATACGTAAAACAATTACGAATATATAAATACTATGTAAATATATGGGGTGGGATCTAGAGAGAACTCCTCTTAAATAGAGAACTAGAGAACTTCTTTTAACACCATCTATTTTAATAGATCAATGACTAAAAAAAAGAAAAAGGAAAAATTAAAAAAATAAGGGGGTTTTAATGAAGAAGGGTAAAACTGTCTTTAGCTCTCCATTGTTTCCTCACAATTTTTATCCCATCACTCCCGATGTTTGTATCTTTCTCTCAGATTAGGGTTTCAATTGTAGATCGTCAATTTGGCTGCACAATCAAACGAATCGAATGTGAAATCAAGCACATACACTAAGAACTCCATCAGGTAATTAAGCATAATAACTAATTTCATACATTCTATTATTTGATTACACGTATCACATGGAAATGATGTCGGTAGTTCCTGTTTTTAATTTTTTCTAATCGAAGAACAATATAACGTAATAATTACATACGAAAGTCATGAACAATGGGTATGTTGGCATAAATTCATCTATTTTGATTATTAGTTGAATATTACATGTATGTAGTACATAAATAATATATTTTACTGATTTTTATTAGTTATATTGCATATATGTGCTGTAAATATATAGGTTTAGTTATAATACATGTGTAAATGATCTAGTTTTAGTTATTTTGCATATATGATTGTTCAATTTTGGTCTGTATCTAATTGTCATAGGTTTAATTTGTTTTTTTAGTCGGTATGCCCCACAACTGTTTGATGAAATGCCTAAATGAACACGTTTTGATAATCACATGTTTGATCGATTATTTTGTATAAAATTTTTGTTTGAGAATTCAAGCTACTTATTATTCAAGGTAAAACATCATGAATAAATATGATTATGGTTAGAGTTGCACATTTCGGTTGTTGGTAATTGAATCATAACTCACTGTAATATTTATTCGTTACTAATTTCCCAAGAATATGCAGCTCCATGGCAGAGGAGATGCTATAAACTCATCACCAACATCTTAGCTCACCTAAATCCTCGTAAACAACATGTTTTCTTATAATTCAATTATCTGTTTTCGTCAATTTTAGATGCTCGATAGATATGTTATTCCCTCGGTAAAAAAATATTATGGTGCTAGAAAACATATATGTAGTAAAAGTGTATAGTATATGTGCAATATTGTTATATTACATATATGAAGTACTACTGTATTGCATATATGCAGTAATACTGTATAACGTTTGTGCAGTATTAAAGTATTACATATACGCAATACTATTGCATATGTGTATTACTGTTGTATCACAATGTAGTGATACATTATGTGTAATACTATAGTATTACATATATGCACTACTATTCAATATATCTATTACTATTGTATCACATATATACAGTTGTACAATATGAGTGGTACTATTGTATTTTATATATGTAGTATTAGTGTATAACATATGTTGAATTACATTTGTGCATTATTGTTATATGTTGTATTATATATATGCAGTTATGAACTACCAAATGCATATGACTATGTTGTATTACATATATGCATTACTTGTGTTTTAATAGGGAAATTACGTCTTCACGGATTGAATGGTGTTTGCTATGAGACACATGGAATGCTTCAAGGGTAAGAATGAAGTTTTTCAATTCGAAAGACTGAAGGGTTAAAATCTTCTTAGATTATTCTATGCCATGTGTATTATGTGTTTAGATGTCAACATATATATGTAACGAGTGATACAAGATGCAAGAAAAAAACAAAAGTGGAAGATTCAACAATTGGACTATTTAAAGTGTGTTTTTTAGTAGTTTTATCTTGTTATTGTATATGATGGAATTTGCATATCAGTTGTTATAACATGTGATGGAATTTGAATTTGAATATGCTAATAATATTATGTTTATGTGGTGGTGTTAATTTATGAAGGATGTAGCCGACTGTTACTTTTAAAACACATACTCATATAGGCACAAGTGCATGTAATACATATATGTAATACAAACATACATTACATATACGTAATACAAACATATAATGTTGAATGAATGTTGTATGTTATGGAGTGCACTATGGTGTTTAAAATGCAGGCGAAACAACTAATACAAGTACATAATACAAACATTCAATGTGTATATGCAATACAAATATACATTACATATATGTAATGCAAGCATATAGTGTTGAAAAATGTTTTATATTATGGAATGCATGTATACATTGTTTAAAATGTTGGTAAAACAACCAATACATGTATAAAATAAAAACATGAAAGATAAATATTGACAACGCGTCATACATATTTCTTCCCATTTTTCAAAAAACCGAGTCTAATGCAAGTATATACTCTGTTGGTTCATCAGTCTTCCAGTATGTTATTTCGTTTGGTGTTAGATAAATGATGCTTCATGTGCCTCCTGCAGTTGGTAAATAACGGAAGATAAATACCAAAAAAATATAAGTATGCAGTTAAACGCATAATAACGAGAAACATCACAATAAAATGCATTGATAGAGTAATAATGTCATGCGCATATAAACATTTGTAGGTAGTCGTCGCCAACAATCAACCACGTCTAGTTATTTCTCACTTCATCAGGTTAATATGCTATCTTCAAAGGTTGGTTTCCATGTACGTTTGTTCGAAAAGAATTATCATCCATTTTTTGTATCTCCATAATTTGTGTGTTCATGTCTTCATGCTTTTGGTACAGTGTCAAAAATCTAAAATAGTTTCATTAAACTATGCATCAAGAAACATATTGTAGACTTAAAAGAACATATCATACACTTTTAAGAAGCTCCATAGCAAGATCCTTTGTTATTTACCATCAGCATAATACATAGGAGCAAAAAAAATGCTAAACTTGTCAGCACCCACAAGAACAATAAAGGCCTATTGGTTAAGTCATAAGCAGACTAGATGGATTTTTAACTTAGCAATTTGTTAGATCATATCTTTTCCAATGGAATAATAAACATTCAACTAAAAGATAACGTACATACTTGTTTAGCACATAAATCTCGACAAAACTTGTCAACATCCTCAAGAGCAGCAGATCCAACCGCAAGTGGGACCTTCTAGAATATTCCATTGAAACTTGAACCTACGTTCAAACAAATACTTCAAAGATTAAAATTAATTAGTTTGATTATAATTTTAATGCAACCCAGCCAACCCCCAACCTGGCCCGTTTAAAATTTTCCTTTATAACTAGTTTCAACATGCATTGTTTTAACGCATTATTTGACTTGTCCATAAAACAACCTCTAGAATTTAGATACTAGTTCAAAAAAAAAATTATAATAAATAGTGACATACTTGTTGGACAATTAATCTTGTTCTCATAAATCTCTTGCTTCGCGGGCATAAGGAGCAAGTTTTCCATCTCTTATTGAATTCCCAATTTAGGACATCTGATAATTGTAATATTGACTCATCGCTCAGCTTTTGGACTGCTAAACAGTAGAGATTCATCATCAACAATGATGTTGTTTCCACTAACAACTTCAACTACGTTTAGCTAGCATAGTACGTACAATCTCTGTTTAGCACACAAGTCTTAGTAAAATGTTTAGCTTCCATTCCAAAGGCATAAAGTAAACATAAATAAAGGTTGATGATGCTGAAATTCTCTAAGCTGATGTTAAGGGCCCACGAGAATCAATCACCATAAGTGTTGCCATTTGGTTCATCAGACGGTACATAATATGCTATTGTAGATTCATGTGTTTGTTTTCTTCAATTCCCATTGATGGTGCCTATTAAAAATAATATGTAAATTCTTGAAATTCTGAAAAAAGTGAAATTCTTGAAGCAAATACACACGAAGTGATCTCTCATCATGAACTTGTTCAACAATAGCTTTCAAGGGCTTGCCTTTGTTTGCAGCTAACATATGCTAACTACATACACTATAATACATATATGTACTAGTTAACATTATATTACATATATGTAGCATATAATAAGATGTTACATTGTTGATCAAAGCCACCAGATTGCAACCGAATACCATTAGCCTTGCAAGATAATGAATCAATATCAACAGATGAACTTGATTGAGCACTCCGATTAAACAAATTAGGTTTCTTCATCGATTAGAATTGGTTTAATTCTAACCTAGATTCGCCTAATTTGGGAATTAAAATGTCAATTTTACATGTAGAAATTTTAGACGAAGTAACACCTAATTCATTTAACAGTGAAACAAGTGTAAATCAATTTTAAAGCACGAATGACTAATGAAGATAACAATTGGATTATAATTACCTGGAATTGACATGTTAACGATTGAAATAATCGATTATTAGGGTTCAGATTCATCGATCTGTCACGATTTGCAGGTGTTAATTCTGAATAATGGAGGTTGCACAGGGGAAACCAGATTGCAACCGAATACCATTAGCCTTGCAAGATAATGAATCAATATCAACAGATGAACTTGATTGAGCACTCCGATTAAACAAATTAGGTTTCTTCATCGATTAGAATTGGTTTAATTCTAACCTAGATTCGCCTAATTTGGGAATTAAAATGTCAATTTTACATGTAGAAATTTTAGACGAAGTAACACCTAATTCATTTAACAGTGAAACAAGTGTAAATCAATTTTAAAGCACGAATGACTAATGAAGATAACAATTGGATTATAATTACCTGGAATTGACATGTTAACGATTGAAATAATCGATTATTAGGGTTCAGATTCATCGATCTGTCACGATTTGCAGGTGTTAATTCTGAATAATGGAGGTTGCACAGGGGAAACCAGTGAGTTCGTCGAACAAGAAAGAGATAATCTACTTTTTATTGAAGGCAATTTACAAATATAACCCTATACTTTGGAGTTCTCTAGTTCTCCCTCTAACAATGGGTTCTCTCTTGATCCTTCCCCGTAAATATATAAGGTAAACATATATAAAACAAAATTCACCAAGATTTTACGTCATTGATTCTATTTAGGTTTGTTTTTTGAACATAATTTTTTTTGTTAATTTAGATTTCTTAAATAGTATTTTTGTTGCATACACATGTGTAAATATAATTTATGTAGTTGTGCACATGTGTAAACATCTATTTTGTTAACATATATCCAAATACATAAAAAGTTAAAAACTCACATTTAAATTACATGATGAGAATAACATATGTATGTTTATTTTACATACATGTAAGTTAAATATTTACAAATATGTAAATGTTTCTATCGTTCGATTTTTTCATCACCCGTAGAAATGAGTGACTACAGAAGAAATAACTTTATTAGTTTCTGAAAATTAATTAGATGATAAAGAATAGATAATTAATTAAACAACTAATTGGTAAAAACAAACTGGCATGATCCTTTTAATAACAAATTGAGAAATTCTAATAGAAATATGAAAGAGATTAAAGAGAGAGAGAATTAAATGTTTGATTTGAAAAGAAAAACATTTCATAAATTACTATGATGCCCTTTAATGTAAAATTTTAAATTTTTAAACAAGAAAAATGTATGGTCCATATTAGTTCTTAGAGTTCTTAATAAATTATAGTTCTTAATGGAGAGTGTTGGTACATGTATGTCAGTAGTTCATAGTCTAGCATTTGTAATCGAGTCTGTAATGTAATTATGTTTTGTTTATGTTTGTTTTGTAATGCGCGAAGTTGTCAACAAGTTCGCTATGGCGAACTTGTTGAATCAGCGAAGTTATTGACAACTTCGCCTGTGGCGAAGTTGTCGTGTTTATATACTGTTTCAGACGAAACAGTTTAAGGTTGTTCGTTTAGGGTTTTCGTTTCAGTTTTCAGTAACCGAGTTACTTGTCATAATCTGTAACGGTGACCTCGGGTCACGTGTTTGTTATCAATATAACGTGGTTGGTTTATTGCTTGTGTGTTCGATCTCTATATACTCTACACTCGTATCTACCTACGCAGGGATTCCGCACCTGCGTTGTTAGAGACATCCCGTGTACGATCCGTCCGGAACCTACAATTGGTATCAGAGCCAATCGGCTCGATTGTGAGGTTCGGGATTTCACGCGGGTGTAGAAAACGTCTCGTTTGACCTATTCGCGGGACGTGTTTTTGTTGGGATTGAGTTTTGCTAGTGCTTGACAGTCATTTTCAAGCCTTTGCATTGATCGGGAGCTGCTGGATTGACGAAAACAGATCTGAACAAACTTCCCTGTTCAACGGGCGAAGTTACCGTTCATCGGGCGAAGTTACCATTCTTCAGGCGAAGTTGCCGTCGCTGGAATTAGGGTTTTTGGCGAAGATATAAGGATTAGCGAAGTTAACTACAACTTCGCTCACTTCATAAGTTCGCCTTAGCGAAGTTATCCGCAACTTCGCTTCAAACCCAAGTTCGCTCAACTCATAAGTTCGCCAGAGCTAAGCGAAGTTATTCTTAACTTCGCCCAAATCAAGCGAATTTAAGATCTCAGCGAAGTTCTCTCTCAGCGAAGTTAACATTCAAGCGAAGTTATTCTTAACTTCGCCAACTGAGCTGTTTTAATATTTTTTTTGTTTTTCCAGGTTTTTCAGGTTTTTGCAAGGATGTCGTCGATCAATATCTCCGACTTGGTCAAGATGGAGGTAGAAGCGGGGTCTGCCACTAAGGCCCCGAGGCTGATGAAGGGAACTGACTTCGTGGCATGGAAGGACAGATTCATCCAATACATCAAATACCAGGATGCCAAAATGTGGGTGTGCATCCAGGATGGATATATCCCTCCAACTGCGCAATACGAAGGTCGCGATGTGGTTAAGAAGTACAGCAAAATGGAGGACGAAGAGAAGAAAATGTACGAGGCCGAAAGCAAGGCCCATGCTGCGATAACAATGGCACTTCCTCAAGAGGTTCTCCATACGTTCCGAAAGTACACTTCTGCGAGAGAGCTTTGGGATGCTCTTGAAAATAGATTCGAGGGGAATGTGGGTATACGTGCATCAAAGATCAAACTCTTAAAAACCCAGTTCTCCGTCTTCAAATTTTTGAAGAACGAATCACTGGATGATATTATCACCAGATACTATCATCTAATGACAGAGCTCAGCAATTATTCAATTGCTTACCGAGAAGAAGAGATCGTTGAAAAGCTTCTCGATGCTCTCCCACCGAAGTGGGAAATGTACACCGTCCTTATGAGGGAAGACAGAGACTTTCCAAATTGTGATCTTGAAACGGCAGTAAACAAGCTCAGAACTTATGAGCTTAATATGGTTCGAAAGGAAACACCAACAGATCAGATACAAGACCCTGGTATGTATGGTGCTAAGGTTAACTCAGGCTCAAGTTCAAGGCCTGAATCTGCTGCCTTTTACTCGAAAGGGGAGTCAGGCTCTGACTCGTCTCATGAAGGAAAAGTTTCTGTAAACACGAATGGTGATGTATGTTTCGTTGCTGGAGGATCTAGTACTTCAAAGCCTCAAGCATCCACAAGTAGTTTTTCTGCAAATGCATCTAGCAATAGTTATTCCAAGATGCCTATGAGTGTAAAATCTGCTGAAGAGCAGTTTGCAGTCTATGCATCATTTATTGCTTCCTATGAAAACTACATCCAGGGGAAGATTGTGGACCCTGCTGTTCTGGATGAGGATTATGACCAGATCGATGCTGATGATCTGGAGGAGATGGATTTGCAATGGCAAATGGCCATGATAGTGAGGAGAGTCAAGCGTTTCATGAATAAGACGGGGAGAAAGTTTGTTGGTGGTCGGCCCGGGTTCGACAAGTCCAAAGTAAGGTGCTATAATTGTCAACAGTACGGGCACTTTGCCAAGGAATGCAGAAATGAGAGGGTTGAACGAGGACAAGGTCGACCTACACAACACTCAGGAGTTAACAGAGAGATAAATGCCATGTTAACCAGAGAGGCAGGAGAGTACAACTGGAATCAACGCTCAAGTGGTTCTGGTGAGCAAGCAAACATGGCTGAGTCTGAAGCTGAAGAATGTGAGAAGGTTGAAGAAATTGAGAAAGCAAATGAAGGAGAAACCGCTTTCATGGCAAATGACAAAGATAATCGCTCCGAGGTAAGTCCTAAAACTATTTGTACTAGTTGTGAGAATTTGTCTGAGCAACTTAAAACAATAACTGATCAGTATGTCCATTTAGATGCTGACTTTAAAACTATTAAAGAAGATCACCATTTTACGAAAGCAAGAGAAACAAGTTATAAAATTAAAATAAAAGCATGTGAAAAAGACGTTCAAAGCTTAAAAATTAAACTTGCTGAGAAAATTGAAATAATTGATCTTAGTTATGAAGTTTTGGAGGAAAAAACTAAAGTGATTGCTGATCGGGATAAACAGATTGCTGACCACCAGGTAAAGGTGGTGGAACTGAACCGCAAACTTGAGCAGTTCAGGAATTCCTCAGCCATCCTTGATCACCTCGTGAGTGATCCAGGTACCTCTGCAAAGAGGGGAGGAATCGGATATAATGAAGTTCCACCACCCTTTAACCACAACTATACTTATAATCCGAGTGTTCAGAAATCTGTCGATTTCGAAGTTCCTCAGACAACTCCAATCAAGATTACAAAACCAAGTGTTAGCTGTGGAGAAACAAGCTCGAAAGTTTCTAATGTGAATAATTCTGTTTTGAGTCCAGTCTCATCGGATTCGGATAAGTTGTCCGAATCTGATCAGACAAAAGAGAAGGTAGGGTTACCCACCGATGGAGATAAAAATAAAGTTTCAAAAAAGAGTTCTCCACTCAATCCGTACGTCCCACCTTATGTGAGACGAACGGCTGGTAACACTACCTCTACATCCAAACCAACATTTGACAAGAAATTGGAGAGTCGGTGTTGCTTTAGATGTAACAAATTAGGGCATTTAGTTGCAGATTGCCCTCTGGAGCCGAAATTAAGAGGTGTAAAGCCAAATAAAACTGAGTATAAGCGTCATTTTGTTACTGCTAAAAATGAAAACTTTAAAAAATGCCAAAATGTAACGAATTCAAGTTTTCATAAAAACCAACCTCAGTTTTACAACCAAATATCAAGATATAGCACCTTCAATTCTCAAAGGTTTGGAAGGCATTACACACAATCTGCAGGGAGATTCCCTAACAGGACTTACAGAAATTATCCTGATGCTAACTTAAGAAAGCCAGGGTACGGGACGTATCGATCCAAGACCAATTGGTCTTGGGTCCCAAGATTCTAACTCTTTGTTTTATTGTGCAGGAACAGTTGAACAGGGCTGCAAACAATCTTTGGATTGTAGATAGCGGCTGTTCCAGGCACATGACAGGCAACAAACACTTGTTGCAAGACTTAAAACCTGTTCAGGGAGCTAGAGTTAGTTTTGCTGGTGAAAGCGGAGGAAGGATTACCGGTAGAGGAACTGTGTCGAATGGGAGAATGACACTTGAAAACGTAAATTTTGTGGAGGAATTAAAGCACAATCTGCTGAGTGTGTCGCAGATCTGTGATAAAGAATACACTGTCCATTTCACTAAGAATGAAGCGATTGTATTGAAGCCTGGTTTTCATATCCCAGAAGAATGGATAGTAATGAAAGCTCCACGTGAAACGAATACATACGTGATGGATATGAGATCTACTGAAATGGCCACCGGAGAATCCTGTTTAATGACAAAGGCAAGCGAATCAGAATCAGAATTATGGCACAGGAGAATGGGACATATTCATCTTCGTAAGATGAACTTCATTGTCAAAAATGGGCTTGTGATGGGCGTTCCCTTAAAAAGTTTTAACTTTGAAGACAAATGTATAGCATGCAAGAAGGGAAAGCAACACAAGAAATCCCATCTCACCAAGAAGATTAACTCAATTGCCGGTACTCTAGAACTACTTCATATGGATCTCTTCGGTCCCGTGAATGTACAAAGTCTAGGAGGTACCTCTTACTGCTTGGTGATCACTGATGACTACTCGCGATACTCGTGGGTATATTTTCTGAAAACGAAAGACGAGACGACTCAGATGGTGAAGAATCTAATTACAAAAGTCGAGAACGTCATGAGTAAATCAGTTAAATTCATCAGAAGCGACAATGGCACAGAGTTCAAGAACTTTGAGATGGAAATCTTTTGTCTTCAGAAGGGTATTGAGCATCAATACAGCGCTCCGTATACTCCACAACAGAACGGAGTAGCTGAAAGGAAGAACCGAACGTTGATTGAAGGAGCCAGAACTATGCTGGCAGACTCAAAGCTTCCTGTGATGTTCTGGGCTGAAGCAGTTGCTACAGCCTGCTATGTTCTGAATCGGGTGTTAACCGTTAAGAGACTTGGAAAAACTTGTTACGAGCTTATGCACGGAAGGAAGCCCAACTTGTGCGGTCTTGAACCATTTGGGTCTCCTTGTTCGATTTTGAAGACTAATTCGAAATTTGGTGAAGTAGCTGATGAGGGAATCCTTGTCGGTTATGTTGTTGGGACTCCCAACAGACGGGTCTTCAATACGTCGACTTGCAAGGTGGAGGTGGTTTGTAACACCGACATTACTAGTTACCAACCGCCAAAACCAAGCAATGGACCTGCTGAGCTGTTTGACTATGTTAAACTTTTTAAGTCGTTTAACGTACATAATTTGGAAATTTCTGAAGAAGACGAAAGAGCTGTGACGAAGATGATACTTGATGAGGAAGAGAATATATTGCAACATAAGATTTTTGAGAAATCTCAACCTTCCACATCAAACACGATCGATACCCCTGCGGCCTCAACTGAAGATGAATTTATTAATCCTTTTCACTCTCAGCCAGAAACAACCATAGATGAGATCTCTTCGAACTTGGAAGACAATTTACATGTCAGTGCTGTTCCGACCACGAGAATTCACAAAGATCACCCATTGGAGAACGTTATAGGTGATGTGTCCTCGAGTGTACAAACCAGAAGTAGCTTGAATGAGCACACCTGTGTTTATACAAGTATAAAAGAAACAGGTATAATGAATGAATGTTTGTACTCCTGCTTTATAAGCCAAATTGAACCAAAGAATTATCAAATGGCTTTAAAGGACAGCTCGTGGGTCGAAGCCATGCAAGAAGAGTTGGCTCAGTTCAAGAAAATGGAAGTTTGGACCTTGGTTGAAAAACCAAAGAATGTGCATGCTATAGGCACGAAATGGGTGTTCAAGTGCAAGAGAGATGATAAGGGGATTATCGTGAGAAATAAGGCGAGGCTGGTTGTTAAAGGTTTTAATCAGCAAGAGGGTATTGATTACAATGAGGTTTTCGCTCCTGTTGCCCGGTTAGAAGCGATTCGATTGTTTTTGGCGTTTGCTGCATCTAAAAAGATGAAGGTGTTTCAGTTAGATGTGAAGAGCGCGTTTCTTAACGGGAAAGTTGATGAGGTTGTGTTTGTTGAGCAACCTCCGGGTTTTCCTGACCCAGACTTTCCGGATCACGTATACAGGTTGAGCAAGGCGTTATATGGGTTACATCAGGCACCTCGTGCCTGGTATTCAACGTTATCGGACTACTTGCTGGAAAATGGTTTTGAAAGGGGATTGATTGACAGTACGCTGTTTGTGAAGAGAGAAGGATGTGACTTCTTACTGGTTCAAGTCTACGTGGATGATATCATTTTTGCTGCATCAAGAGTATCCATGTGTCAGGATTTTGAGGCTGTCATGAAGAAACGATTCGAGATGAGTGCTATGGGTGAACTAACCTTCTTTCTAGGATTGCAGGTTGATCAGAAGAAGGATGGGATGTTCATTCATCAAACAAAGTATGTTCATGATGTGCTGAAGAGATTCAAGATGGAGGACAGTTCTCCATATGACACCCCAATCTGCGTCAATCACAAATTGGGCGCTGAATCAGATGGTGACGCAGATGTGGACCCTACTCTGTATCGGGCGATAATAGGTTCATTAATGTATTTAACTGCTTCTAGGCCCGATATAATGTTTTCTGTTTGTCTTTGTGCTCGTTTTCAGGCAAACCCAAAGGAATCTCACATGAAAGGTGTGAAGAGGATTTTGCGGTATCTTAAGGGCAAGCCGAAACTAGGGTTGTGGTACCCAAAGGGAGGAGACGTTGAACTGGTGGCGTATACAGATTCTGATTATGGTGGCTGTAATCAGAGTCGGAAGTCAACAACAGGAGGCTGTCAGTTTCTTGGAGGAAGATTAGTTTCCTGGCAGTGCAAGAAACAGACATCAGTTGCAATTTCAACATGCGAAGCTGAATACATGGCAGCATCCAACTGCTGCTCTCAGGTTTTGTGGATTCAGCAACAATTGCGCGACTATGGTCTGAATTTCTTACTTACTCCTATTTTAATTGATAACACTGCCGCCATCTCAGTAATTAACAATCCCGTGAAGCACAGTAAAACTAAGCATATTGACATTCGTCATCACTTCATACGGGATTGTGCTGAGAAGAAACTGATCAAGATCGAAAAAGTTGATACACTTGAAAATTTTGCTGACTTGTTTACAAAAGCGTTTGATAAATCCAGATTTCAAAACCTAATTGAGCTAAACGGGATGATCAATCCCGAGTAACCATGTCTTTGATTTAAAAAAAAAAAAAAAAAAAAAAGAAAAACATGGGTCATTTTTGCTTAAAATTAGTCGGTTACCTCAGTTTGATGGACATATCCTAGGATATGTTTTGGTCCTCGTTTCAAATTAGAGAATGAGGATAGCCATTAACCGGAAGACTGAAAGTGACCGGGGCAACTATGACGTGTGTTCTTTCAGTTGCTGAAAATTAGTCGGTCATACTTAGTAAAAAGGACACATACTTGTATGTGGTCGGTCCAGTTGATCCATTGGATCTTCAGGATAGCCGTTTACCTGACGACTTTGACGTGATTGGGGCGATTGAATTTAAAGTTTTTTTTTAGGGGAAATGAAATTAATTTTCAAGTCTGTTACTTCGTATGAAGTTCTATGCTGTGTTTAACAGAAAATTGATCCAACCTTGGAAAATGATATATATACTAATCGTGTGTGCTTAACTAGTGAAGTTATTAGGCTTAAAAGGCTTTAGAACAGTCATTGTATGTCGTGGTAATTTTTATGGTGCGTAAAAGGGTATGTGATACTAACTTAAACTACTCGAATTTACGTGGAAACTCCTTAAGAGTTTTGAATGTCTTCACACATATCTTTCCGAATGATAGGCAGAAAAGCGACTACCCAGTCATACACGAGCCCCTGAGTAATCTGATTCCCGTGAAGAAAGCATTTCAAGACACTGCAGTGATCCAGATTCGGGACTTGCAGTAGTTTAATACTCCGAAGTCAATAAGAATGTTTGGTTAAAAAAAAAAAAAAAAAAAAAAAAAAAAAAAACATGTATATTTTTAGTACTTATGAGACATAGTTACAATCAAGACTTCTCATGTCTGGAGTAAGAAGAGAACGGGAAGCAATCAACGAGTATATACAAGTTAATCAGACACTATGGGTCGAAGTCAATTCGGGGTGACTTGGGTAAAGCCAAATACGCTTTGAGAATAGATAGAAGACATCATTATCTCTGAGATGTTGCCAACTTAAATTTTTGAGCTTAACTGAACCTTAATCCGTATCACAGAAACGATGAAAACCATTTACGTTATTTACATGCTTACAACCTGTGTCTCTATGTCATAATACAGCCAAACACGGATCTAAGTGACAGTCACATCGTTAGTATGATTCCTGTTAGGATCTTTTCTAAAACGTAGTGGTCCCTGACTAGACTGAAATTTGATCCCTTATTTCGTTAAAATTTTTCTAAGATTTTTTTAGTTTTTGTAGTTATATTATTTTATTGTTGGTTACTGGGTCTTGATCATATTTGTTTAACTCTTTTTGGTAATTTCTAAGGTTAAATTCAGGATTATTCAAACTTAAAGGGCTGATTTTGAAAATTACGGGAGAAGTTGTTGAATTCGGCGAAGTTGTGCTTAACTTCGCCTTGGCGAAGTTATGCGTAACTTCGCCTGAACCAACTCAGCCCTATATAAGGAATTTCTAACGGGAACAGTAACATATATTGAAACTTTCCGGCGAAGATAATATCAAAAACTGATTATCCGCGATCTTGTTATCTTCGATTTCGATCCTTGATTTCAGTTTCTAGTACTCATTGACGGTATGTTGGTCAATATCTTTCTCGTTATAGTTCTAACCGGTTCGAGACCTCGGGTCGTCGAACCTTAGAAACCAAGTTTTCCGACCTCACGTTACGTGTTCATGGACGACCTTTTCGTCCTAACACCATTGAAATATGTTGGACTTCATTGTTAGATCGTTAAATCGGTCCGAATCATCGGATAAACCTTGTTTGAATCTGAACAGTCGCCGTTTCAGATTCAGGCGAAGTTAAGGTTTACGCGAAGTTATTCTCAACTTCGCCAGTGGCTTAAGTTCGCCTTCAGCGAAGTTATCCACAACTTCGCTTGAAGCTTAATTTCGCCTATGGCGAAGTTATCCATAACTTCGCCTTGAACATAACTTCGCCTATTTCAAATTTTTTATAAGTTTATAGACGAACTTACAGATGAAGCGAAGTTGTTCCCAACTTCGCCTCAACTATAAATTCGCCTGTACATCACAACTTCGCATATGGTACACAGCGAACTTGTGAGATGATTATATGGTCTCTAACTTGATTTGTTTTGTGCAGATATGGCTGCTGTTGGAGGTACTGGAGGTGATGATGGTGATGAGCAACGACAATTCTTCCCAGCCCATAACCAATACATCACTTTGGATCCTGACGCACGAGGCGTTGAAGACTATAGGGAGATTATCACATTTCTCCAACGATCACGAGTTTTTCACGCGATCACTAATACACTACCCATATCTCTGCCCAACATTCAAGATTTCTGGCAGACGGTGTATTATGATTGCAGACCTGAGCCTCCAGTGATGCGAGCAACTGTCAATGGTCAAGACATACAGTTTTCCTCGGAAGACATACGGTTGGCTCTGCAGTTCGGTAATGAAACGAGAGACGACCCAACGGAATTCGTAGCTCCTTTCCGTGACGGAGCTTACTTAAGGATGGGTTATTCGGGTCCGATGGGGGACTCGCAGAGGAGGAAAGGCTTTCTGCTGGATCAATGGCGCTTTTTGATGCATGTGTTGATAGTATGCATGTCCGGCAGAAAGGCAGGAACAGATGGAATGGGTGCGACGATGCAATCGGCTATGATTGCGCTGACTTACAACCGCAGATATTCGTTTAGTCAGCTAATCTTTTACGAGATTGATCGTCAGAGACGGGCGACGGCGCGCGAGCGTTTTATTATGTATCCTCGGTTCCTACAAATGATTATCAATCATGTCGCTCCGTCTGTACCGCAAAGACGCCCTATCAGATACGTTGAGTGCGTAACAAAACGTATCTTTGCTCAGTGCAGAACGTCGAGCACTCGAAGCAACCCTGAGCGGCGTCCCAGGCATACTCCACTTTTCGGGTATCTCATTAACCCGGAGTATGTTCCTGCAGGAGGGGACGAGTTCAGGGATCCGCAACCACATCAGGCGGCAGCACCTCATGCTGTATCAGCTGCGCCTGTTGTATCTTCTGCTGCTGTGCCAGCTACTATATCTCAGGCTGTGTCCACTGCTGAAAACGTTGATCTAGATGCTGCTTTTAGTGGACATGGTTTGTTTGATATGGATGTCTCGGGTCCTCAGTTTATGGATGTTACCAGAGCAGCTACTTCGGTAGCTGACTCTGATCTAGACGAGACGTTTGCTGAGGCAAGAAGACTTATGGTGTCTCGTGAAAGGACTACGGGAAAGAGGCCGAGAACTGTGGGGGAGGATGAGGATGAAGTGGATGAAGAGGAGGCAGTACAGATTGTGCTAAGACGCTCAAGAAGAGAACAGAGAGGGATAGGTTCGGGAGCTGGAGAATCTTCAAGACTAGTACGTTTTGCTCCACCTGCCCTATCTGGTATGTCTCTTATTCCTACTACTGCACAGGTTTCAGCGATCGAGACGTCGGCACCAACAATTGTGTCCCTACCACCTCAACCGCTTAATCCACCGGTGGTAGTTGCACGGTTTGTGGAGTCGACAATCACCTCTACAGCAGGGTTACCAAGTGTACCACCTGCGGTCACTTCTGCTGATGTTCCACCAACTCCATTGCCTACTTCAGATACCGAGAGGATTCTTTCGCTAGAGCGGATTGTTGCTGAACAGTCAAAGACTATTGACCGCCTAGTGGAATCCAATCGACTACAAGCTGCCCTCCTGGTAGAACATGGACGAATAATAGATGCCTTCAAGGATTACTTGGCATCTCAGGGGGAGAAGACGTGTAGGGGCGATGAGTTGAGAACGAAAAGACGAGAAGATCATGACGATGATCCCAATGCACCTTCAGGTGCAGGTGATGAGCTGCCAAGAACCTCTCAGGCTCTTGGAGCTTCCACAACTGAGGGGGAGTCTACAAATGCAGATGGTGATGATGTTGTAGTTGTGGATGACGACGCTGATGTTGAAGACGTTATTGATGCGTTGAAGGAGTTGGATGAGGAGGAGGACGATGAGTTGATGGATGATGATGACGTGTTGCCTATGGATGAGATTGAGAGGATTGGAGAACAGATTAATGTGGAAGATGTGTTAGAAGAAGGTGAGATTGTAGATGAGTCAGTGGAACATGAGATTCCAGCTGTTGAGAGATCAGAATTGGGGGATGAGAGTGTGATAGAAGATACAGTATGGGAGGAGCAGCCGAACTGGAAAGAAGGCTGTGCTCAGTGGTTTGTTAAAACCAAGAAGCCTGCAGTGCCAAAAATGTTCAGAAAGACTTATAATATAAAGGGCTATGCAGAGTCAAAGAAAGGAATCATATGCTGGTTGTACGACAAAGAGCTGAAACTATTTGTGATCAAACGGTACGACGGCATTCAGTACTTTAAGAGATTGTTGAGATCTCTGAATTCCTTACCAGAATGTGAGGTGAGAGATTTAGCGAGATTGGGGCTGATCAATAGAAGTAATGATGATATGGCAAGAATCATTGGGAAGATCGTCTGGAAAGAAGCCATTAAAGACAAAAAGTTTGAACTCCTAAAACCTCAAAAAGGAAAGTTGATAGAAGACAAAGATCGTGGAATGAGGGCTGACGGCAAACCTTGGATGGTAATGAAGTATAAACCAGTCCGTCATTTGAAAGAAGTACCGATGAAAGTTATGCCCAAGAACGTCCTAAAAGATTTAAAATGGTGGTACGTGGATTGTGAGACAGCTGAGGCGGTAATGGAAGATGAGGATGAACAAGAAGTACTTCGGGTGTACGACCCGATGCATCTTGTTAATCTATCGAAGGATGATTTGAAAGTGCTCAACGAGAAGAAGATCTTCTACATTCCTGCTTGGAAGGATCAAGCTAGGAAATATCAAAGGGTAGTGTCGGTATGTGTGAGAGAAGGGGCGCACGCGTAGAGGTAAAGATTACAAGACTCAAGATTTGAAGATCAAGATATGAAGCTACTGCCAAGGGGGAGTCTGTTGGTACATGTATGTCAGTAGTTCATAGTCTAGCATTTGTAATCGAGTCTGTAATGTAATTATGTTTTGTTTATGTTTGTTTTGTAATGCGCGAAGTTGTCAACAAGTTCGCTATGGCGAACTTGTTGAATCAGCGAAGTTATTGACAACTTCGCCTGTGGCGAAGTTGTCGTGTTTATATACTGTTTCAGACGAAACAGTTTAAGGTTGTTCGTTTAGGGTTTTCGTTTCAGTTTTCAGTAACCGAGTTACTTGTCATAATCTGTAACGGTGACCTCGGGTCACGTGTTTGTTATCAATATAACGTGGTTGGTTTATTGCTTGTGTGTTCGATCTCTATATACTCTACACTCGTATCTACCTACGCAGGGATTCCGCACCTGCGTTGTTAGAGACATCCCGTGTACGATCCGTCCGGAACCTACAGAGAGCAACCCTAAACATAAAACATTAAAAAGTGGACATAAATGAATGAACGAAACATGTTTTCATGTTCGTTTTCGTTTATTTAAATAAACAAACTTCCTGCCAAACGGTTCACGAACAATTCACTTAACGTTCAGTTCGTTTACAGGCTTAAACACTATAAAAGACTGATTGATCAATCATAAGCACGATAGTAAAACCTTAAATACTGTATTCCAAGGTTATCTCTATATATTGTAATCCAATATTAAAGTGTTGATTATGATCTGCAGATCATTTATATTAATCCCGAGTTCTGCGGGCCTAATCGGATAGTCGAATTCAGTTTAACCGGGACACCTTTCGATTTCAGCAGCATTAGGAGTCATACATTTTACAATTGTTCGTTGCGAAAGCCTGATTTTGATTATATGTTTCCTGCAGTGGCGTTACGGTGCCTGGATAGTGTGAATTATTCGGTTATTGCTGTGATTGGATCGATTCAGGAAGGTGAGGTGCCGGAGCATTGCCAGGATATGGCGGTGATCTCGGTGCCGATTAGGTGGTATGATGGCGTTAAGGTGGAAATGGAGTTGATGTGGGTTACACCGTTTTGTAGATTGTGTGAGATTGAAGGTAGAATGTGTGGAATGAAAGGAAGTGATGGAGAAACTGCTTGCTTTGGTTCTTTTGGAGGTAACTAATTTTACAACTAATCTAATTTAAAAAAAAATGAAAAATATATGAGATGGTGTTTGTCGAATCTAGGGTGCAAACGAGTTGAGCGGAACCCGAGCTCGATTAGGCTCGAGCTCGGCTCATTTAACTTACACAGAGCTCAAGCTTGAGCTTGGCTCTTGAGTAGATTTTCAAGCTCGAGCTCGGCTCATTTATTATTTATCAATTATTTTTTATTTAATTATAACTATTTTTATATATTTTTTCTATTACAATTTTATGTATAAAATAATATATATTATTTAGTTATTTATATTTATTTTTTTCATAACATTATACATACTAATTAATAATTATTAAGTAAATACTTTAAAAAAATTACATAAATGACAGGCTAGTTTAGGCCCGCGAGCCGGCTTGAGCTCGATAAGTGAAGCTTGGGCTCGGGCTCGTTTATTAAACGAGCTTATTTTAAAGCTCAAGCTCGGGCTCAGGCTCAGGCTCAATTAAGCTCTTGATCGAGTTTTTTAACGAGCCGATTTCGAGTAGCTTGCGAGCGGCTCGGCTCGTTTGCATCCCTAGTCGAATCATACGATTTACATATAACATGTTTGGCTGACACATAAATAACTGATTGTGATTATGATAAAGTCATAGAATGATAGACTTGTAATTGACAAAGTCATATTGGACGTATGACTTTTTTCATCATACCATATTGTGTGTACAACCTTTTCTCGTCATATCATATGGCTCATATGATATCATATGACATGTATGTGTGAAACATGCCTTATATACACCTTCTAGGGTGGTGTTTGTATAGCATCACTCAAATAGTGAGATTTTCATAGTAGTTTTTAATATTTTATCATAAATTTGTTAGAATAAATATATATTTTATATATGGCCCTTATAATTATTTATCTTATTATTGATCATTGACCTAAATAACCTTATGTTTATAACTGGTAAATCCTTGATGGACGGAATTACCCTTACTAACATTAATAGGGTTTCCCCTTGAGTGTATATATAGAGAGCTTATTAGAGAGGTTAATAACTAATGATGAATAATAACACCATAAGAATCATCCCCTACCTATCTCCCTCAAATCGTGTTCATCAAGAACACCTAATCTCCATCCTAACCATACACCCTAAAGGGGAACTCGATCAGATTAAGAAGATGTCAATCTCAAACATCACTGGATTAACAGGTATTACATATTTCCTTGTTTACATTATATCATCGATTATAGAAACTGATCAACATGTGGTATCAGAGCATGATGTTGATTAATCAGTTTCTTCGATGTCCATAAAAAACTGGAATTAAAATAGGAAACGAGTTTTTGATTAAAACCCTTATGTTTACGGTTTTGATCATCATCATAAAACTGATTGGATCTGATGTTCGTATTACTTCTAACGAATTGTTAGGTCTGATTAAAACCTGTTCATTATAAAAACTTGATTATTTTCGAAATCTGTTTTACAAAACTTTCAGATTTCGATTCCAGTATTAAATCTGATAATATAATCGAAAACAGTTTCGTAAAATTCTTGAAACTGTTCTTGTTTTTTTTTTTTCGAAGATGTTCTTGAAGAACATCATAATTTTCGAAAACTAACCTTAATTAGGATTAACTTGGGAAAATGAAATCTGTTAAAGAGATAATATTATCTCTAAGTTTAATTTCAAAATCTTTTAAATAAAATAAAAGATATAATTTTGAAATCTTATTAAAATTAGAGATAATCTAAAACTTTAAAGAAATAATATTATCTCTAAGTTTAATTTCAAAATCTTTAATATAAAATAAAAGATATAATTTTGAAATCTTATTAAAATTAGAGATAATCTAAAACTTTAAAGAGATAATATTATCTCTAAGTTTAATTTCAAAATCTTTTAAATAAGATAAAAGATATAATTTTGAAATCTTATTAAATTTTGAGATAATCTAAAACTTTATAACAGAATCTCCCAAATCCCTTAAAATTAGGAAAAGGTTATCAGGTTGATTATTCTTTTCGAATTCTGCTAATGTTGCGAATCAAGGCATCTATTCGCAACAACTGGACTCTAATCGCAACAAATGAAATGTTGCGAAATCGCATGATGTTGCGAGAATTACATATTATCTTGCGAGTAACATGTTGCGAATGTCCACTAATTATGTTGCGATCAGAACCTAGCATCACAGAATGTTGCGAAGGGACATATGTTGCGAAAAGTCACTAATGTTGCGAACCTTAAGATGTTGCGTATTACTTAAGATGTTGCGACGAGCTAATTTTGCAAGATGTTGCGAGTATTACCTATTGATGTTGCGATCAGCCCATAAAATCACAGGATGTTGCGAGTACTCTTAATCGCAACAATTATGTTGCGAGTGCTTTAAATCGCAACAATGCTGATTACATCACAACAACTCCATTCGCAACATTTCTCATAACAACATCATTCGCAACATCTCTTATAAAACATCAATCGCAACATTACTTATGACTGCACTGTTCGCAACATCTAAAATCCCCTAACCAAATTCGCAACATCACTTCGAAGAAATCGCAACTTTACTTATATCTTACATGTTGCGAAATGATCAGAAACCCTTATATATAACCTAACTGATTAAGGGGCCCTGCTCCGTTAAATTACTTAACTTAAATAACACTTATAGTTCACTTCTGCCCAACGGTGATGTGTAACCTAATATTGTTATTTAAGTCTAATTAAGTATGTCACTTAAAAGTGTATGTCCTAACGTTATCAGACATTCGCATGACTTTAGTTTTGCTTAACTTAAACAACACTTCATGAGTTCACTTCTGCCCAATGGTGATGTGGTAGCTTAACAAAGTTGTTTTAGTCTAACTAAGCATAGTCATCTAAAAGATGAGTATCCTAAAATTGCTAGATACTCAAATGACATTAACTTTGCCTTAAATACCTTAAATGTCTCAATTCTGCCCAACGGTGATTTGTTACATTTATGTATTGCAAACTTACCTTGTGCATAACAACTTGATTGTTCCAATTCTGCCCAACGGTGATTTGTTACAATTATTTTCGCACAAGAATTTTATACTTAAATAATACATTTTCTGCCCAACGGTGATCTATTTTATTTAAGTATAATAAAATTAATTTTGGTGTTATACTTAAAATTATCACATCTTCATAATGATCCTTCATTAATGATCCTAATTTCAGTCTGCCTTATTAGATTACCCATAACATAAATCACTCTAAAATTCTTCTATAAAGTTTGAATCTCAAACCTAAATCATCCACTCTTATTACAAAACCTAAGAAGAGTTTTGCTTCTAAAAGGTTCTTATAAAATTTGCCCTTTTGAGTCTTGATTATCCTTAAAGACTTGAAATTCTTACTGCTCATTCTGATAAAAGTATTACAGAAAAACACTTGAGCATAATCAGTGGGATAAATAAATATGTCTCTTATGATAATCAAGAATTCCTTACATGATTCCTATCAGGTGAGCAATTACGGATTCTAAAATTCCTAAGACTAACGTTTTTTTTTTCTATGGAAATAATAGAATCAAAACAATTCCTAAGATGCATGCAAAACACTCTAATTCTAAATAAAAAGGTTAATTGGCATTTGTGAATACATCCTAATATTTAATTCCATGACCCATAAACTGAGAGCTTATACATGGAACTTAATGAAGTCTTTTCAGTGTATTACTTTTCCACCAGTACAATTAGATGCCTTAAGAATCAACTATAACACTCAGAAGTACTAAAGGAAACTGAGTGTGTTGCTAGCAATATATGTACAGGAAAAGGAATGCCTAAAATTGAAAATCAAATGTTATTCACCTTACTACCACTAAACCTTAAAAGAGGATAGTTCTAAAGTCTTGAAACAAAATACAAGTACTGCTTCCAACTCTAAGTTCTCAAAGGGAAAGTCTCACTGCAAAATCATGCCATTAGACTAGGCACGAGCAAAGAGACTATCCATACCTCAAGGGAACAGTTGGCTAAGAAAGGTAGTTACCAATTAATGATATTTAACTCCACTAATATTAATATCCCTATTAACACATGTTAGTTGAGTTTAGTTTTATACGTTTCCTTATCAGAAATCGATAATAATTAAGATGAGAGTCAGTGACTCATTTAATGTTAAGGTTGTAAGAACCATAAAAGCTGTTTTGTATTAAGCTTTATGATACCTTAAACATTCTAGAGTTTACTCAGAATTTAGTATCAATACTAAAGCTACATTTTGACTGTTATAAGGTTTTAAATGACCAAAACAAAGTCACTACTAACTAAAACTATCATATTATCGGTTGTTATTATCTGAATAGAAACCTTATAAGATAAAACTAAGCGATGCTACAAATTTCACAACCTTTTGTTATCATAGAAATGAGAATTTAACAAAAGATAAATGAGACTTACGTACTTCATCCATTAAGACCAAAATTTTCATGAGAAATCATGACTCGGTTGACAAAGGATGAATTGCCATTAAATCTCATTCTTAGTGATTTGAAAGCATGTGTTAAATGCCCTAAATATAAACTGGATAAAGGGAGTAAGTGAGGTCCACCATAAGTTATAATTCACTGCTATTAGTGGAGCTTAGAAAAATATCAACTTGTATCCAATCTGTTTCCTACTGGACAAGTTCTTTAAAGAAATCAATTCATATATACTTATCAGTATTTCTTCTAAATATGTCCTTAAAATTTCTTATGAAATATGGACAATAAGGAAATCAAGTCTAAAATGTATGAAATTTTCCTATGACATGAATTGCCAAAACTTGTATGGACTTTTAGAGGCCTAAAAGATCAGTGGGAGCACTGAGTGTCCTTATATGCAAGAGATGGGGGAGAAACAACTTAATCTACCTCATAAAACATCCCTTGTATAAGACACTGCTCCATTATATCTTGTCTCATTAACATTTAATGTTACTCCTAACAAATTTTGTTGGATACCTAAATATGGGAAAACTTAGATTTCTTACCAAGACTAATTAATATAATCCTCAATTAGAATTTTTTTTGGTCTTCTGATGTTGACCCTAAGCATGCTGAATTCTTACATATTTCTAAGGTCAGTAGGAGCAGTAAAAGTCCTTATCATAACTTGGCTAAGTACAAGACGCGGGGGGAGAGATTGTCGCTTACTTTAACTCCGATTACACCTCTTGTACACCATACTGCACCAACTCTTACATACTTAGAAACTAATATTGCTCCTAATATACCTGAAAATATGAAACTCCTTATAAACCCAATAATCAACTCAGGAGGTCATCTAGGTCTCAAAGGCCTACTAACTTTGATGATTATGTACCCTACCTGACTAAAGATTAAATGGATTTTGGAAGGTTTAATGATCCTACCTCTTCTAATTAAACCATTAGTATCAATCAATCTTCTAAAATAGTATAACGTTTGGGATTTGGTTGAATTACCTAAAAGGTAGTCATTACTAAACTAAATCTGAATGAATAACGTTAATACACTAAAGGTATGATTGATTGATAAAGGTATACTCAAGAGGGAATAAATTATCAAAGAACCTAGTTCCTTGTCTTACAAAAGGTTACATTGAGGATCATCACTGTTCTAGTAGCTTATAATAATTTAGAGCTACATTACATGAACATTAAAACAACTTTCCCTAACACTGGCCTACATGTTCGTAAAATAACCTGTAAGTTCTAAACTGAAGGTTAAGAACACTTAGTTTGTAAGTCAATAAAATCCATGTATGGGTTGATGCAAGAATCAATAATGAAATCATAATGCAACTCTCTTCATCAAGAACTAAGTGGATTGATTTACCTACCTCAAGATGAGTGGGAGCAACTAATGTAAACTTGTCCTTATATAGATGACATTCTTTTGACAAGTATATGTTACATGAGTCAAAGTATTGTTAACGCATATCTTGACCTAATCAATCACGGAGATACCTCTTATTTAATAGTTATCAAAATACACCGAGATAGACTCATTAGTTTTATATGTTTTACATGAAACGGGTCCTTACACTTGTAACATACAATATTGCTCTCCTTTAGAGGCTAATAGGATAAATGAGATTATTTCCTTATGCATCATTAATTAGATGCCTTAAGAAGGTTCAAATCTATACTCGTTTAGATATTGGTCACATTGCTAAACACTAGACTAATTATTTCTATTGTGAAGCATCTGATAAAATATCACAATATCTCTAAGAAACGAGACACAATAATTTAAAGAAGAAGAAGTGAGAACTAAAAAAAAAAACGGTTGACTACTAATATTCTAACTTTGTCAACTTCTGGGTATATCCTTATGTCAGCAGACATTACTATCTCATGAAGGAGTCCTAACTAACTGATAACAACGACCTAAGTTATAATGATATAATATGTTGCTGATCATAACGCAACGTGTCACTAAATGTTGTTGGAAAACTTTATCAGTTGACTCATAATTTATTAACTTCATATAAATCCAATATTGAAGACTTATTGTGATAAAGTCAGCTACCCTTATTTCTTGAACAGTAACAGTTCAAGCGGAGCTGCATTAGAATTCGATACAAGTCTAAATTATTGTTCGCTTATGACTTAAGAACAAATAGAGGAAACTAAACTTTTGTATCGAATGCATTCATGATATGCTTATGGATCCACTAATTAAAGGTCTGTCACCCATAAGTCTCCTAAATGGCCAATAATAGAGACGGGTTTTACCAATGACCAAGCGCAACTGCGTATCGTACTATGAATGATTAATTATTAATTTTTCCTCACGTTGAAAATTTGTTTTGTCTCTAAATACGTTCATGCATGCCTAAAGACGTATAGACACTAATTATACAAATCAACGGTAAGGGCTTATTTGTCAATTTGATCCTAAAGTTAGGTTTTAAATTTGAGTTGTAGTATGATTAATGGGGGTCCTGAGTCGAATATTGATTCAACGACTGTATTTCTCTGCTGCAATTTGGGTTTAGAACTAAAATGAGTATTAACCTCTGATCAGACTAATCTAATGCTCATAATAAATAATTACTAGGCCAAGTGGGAGAATGTTAGAATAAATATATATTTTATATATATTTTATATATGGCCCTTATAATTATTTATCTTATTATTGATCATTGACCTAAATAACCTTATGTTTATAACTGGTAAATCCTTGATGGACGGAATTACCCTTACTAACATTAATAGGGTTTCCCCTTGGGTGTATATATAGAGAGCTTATTAGAGAGGTTAATAACTAATGATGAATAATAACACCATAAGAATCATCCCCTACCTCTCTCCCTCAAATCGTGTTCATCAAGAACACCTAATCTCCATCCTAACCATACACCCTAAAGGGGAACTCGATCAGATTAAGAAGATGTCAATCTCAAACATCACTGGATTAACAGGTATTACATATTTCCTTGTTTACATTATATCATCGATTATAGAAACTGATCAACAAAATTTTCTAAACAAACGCTAATGATTAAATTACATATGTATTAGAAACCAATTGTTAAACTTGAAAACTCAATGATCAAATAGTTAGTTTTAAAAGGTGATGGCAAACAACCCCTTAAAATAGATTTTGATTAGTTCATACAACATGCACTAAAAATCACATGTTTTTAATAAAAGAAGTGATGATTTTTCTATATACAGGGATTCGAAGGAGTATGTACGGATTAATCTTAGCCATTGTTGTGTCGATATTAATATGTATCGTTGCGGTTGTATGGTACATTGCTGACAAAAGAAGGGAATACAATCAGAGTCTACACCAAAACATTGATGTATTTTCTATCACAATGGCTCCACGACAACGTGCCTCAACAGGATTGGATATGTCCATAATCGAGTCCTACACGAAGACAATTCTTGGAGAGAGTCGTAGGCTGCCTAAAGACGACGACACTTGTCCGATATGTCTTTCTAAATATGAACCTAAAGACACGTTAAGAACGATCCCTGAATGTAATCATTATTTTCATGCAGGTTGTATAGACCAGTGGCTTAAGTTGAACGCAACTTGCCCTATATGTAGGAACTCGCCATGAAAGTTGGTTTTGGTTACACCTTATCTTCGTTATCAACTTTTTTGAATTCTTTGACTACAAAAAAAAGTAGTCTTTGTGCATACCAAACATAGGCAATTAGTCATATATTGTTTTAAGTGCTAGTTAGGTGGTTTTTCATGGGATTCAATATGGTCCTCAACTCCTCATGATTATCATAGTTAAGAAAAGCCATATAAATTAGGGGTATCTTGTTTATTGTCACACTAACTCAACATTTCTAGTTAGTTATACCGTAATTAAATCATTTCAATTTAACTTACATATCAGAAATTACTTTTATCAACATTCATCAAATGCTTCAAGTTTACAAGTTAGGTTAAAAAACCCCGAGTTACCAAGATAACACATTCTTAGAGCGAGTTACCAAGATAAACGCATTCTTAGAGTAAACTGCTGTTTTCGTCCCTGTGGTTTATCTAAATATTCGGTGTTAGTCCAATAGTTTCAAATTTGTGATTTTCGTCCCTGTGGTTTCATTTCACTTGCAATTAAACCCGACTACACTAACCTCGTTAAGCCTTGTTAAACCCATCAGCATGCCCCTCACGTGAGGGGCAGTTTTGTCTTTTTTTTTCTCCAAATAATCCCCACTCCTAATTCACAAGCCCCCTCACATGAGGGGTTGTGGTGTATTTGAAAAAAAAGGACAAAATTGTCCTTAACATGAGGGGCACACTGATGAGTGTAACGATCAGACTTAACGGGGTTGATGAGGTAGGGTTTAATTGCAAGTGAAATGAAACCACATGGACGAAAATCACAAATTTGTAACTATTGAACTAAAACCGCATATTTGGACAAACTACAAGGATGAAAACCTCAGTTTACTTTGCATTCTTATTTTTAACTAATAGATTATAAACACAAAAGAAAATGTATTTACTTCTACTATATCATAATTTACTCATTCGATACATATTATAACATAAACCCATTTGTAAACTTAAAGAACTTATAACATGCCAGAAAGCTTGAACCTCAACATGGTGTTTAGATGAATCTAAGATGATTTTTCATGAATTCAAGCTATTTTCAGTTTTAACCCGTCACAACGCAGATTCTCTCATTTGGAAGGCATGGACTCGCAAACACCTCAAATCCGTAAGTTAGGTTCATGATCACATACCAATTGATACGGATCCTCCATGATGCACAACTATTGGCTCCATGTTCTCTAGTCAATCCCATGTTTATTTGCATTAGTTGGTTAACTCCTTTATTTTAGTTGTTTCAATTCCTAGAAGTATTAGTGGGTAGTTATGCCACTAACCTATCTTCCTTATTTCATGCATATTTACGTTTCTTGTAAGCCTATAAAAGGCATATTTGGTTTTTAAGGGAGAACATGAACAATTTGATCAAAACAAGTATCTTTAGATTTAGTGTTATTTTGTTTTAGAAAGAGATTAGCCAATCTCGAACTTGGCTTCTATCACCAATTTATTTTATTTTTATAATTTCTAAGATTATTATGAGATTATGCTTCTTGATTCTTTAACTCAAATTTGGCAATTATTATTCTTCAAAAATTAGCTTCCCCTTTCTCCGGTTTGTTCTTCCTCCAACTCCGCATAACCATTTAATTTTGATCCCTTGACGTATATCTAAGAGTTATAAGTTATAACCCAAGGTTATTTATCTAAAGCATACAATTGTCTTATAATTTAACACATGATTAAACATACAAAATAAGCAAACTTGGCAACCCAACACCAAATAAAAATAAATCCCTTTTGAAAATTATACATCAATGTTACAAAAGTTATCTTACATATATATATATATATAAACGAAACATTTCATTAAGTTAAAAATTAATCTAATCAAATATTTTATATGAAAATCCTATAAAATAGGGATAAACTAAAAACTAGTATCCGATTTTTTTTAAAACATATTATTTATAATTAAAAACAATTTTATGGTAAAAAATAATTGGGTCATGGGTCTCATCAAACCCAAATAGCTTTTAAACCGCGTTAGAACATCTCATTAATTTGTAAATTAAAATTAAAATCCAAAAAGATATATAAATATTAGAAACAAAAAATGTAAAACAACACCGTAATTCGAAAGATAAAAAGGTTCAATATTAGGCTTCCGTAAAACAAATTCAACTATTTTTGACTTGCTTGCTTGCAAACAATTTAGGTGCAAGTCGAAAGGTGCTAGCTTAACCTAAGAGGATTGAATTAAATTAAAACTTTTAATGGCGTCTTTTCGGATTGTTGTGGTAGTGTTTGTTTTTCTTGTTGGATTAATCATTTGTTTGGGGTAGAGAGGTGTACAGAAAGACAGATTTGGGCCTGCCAACCCAGTTTATAACCCGACCCACTACACCAAAAAAACCGATTCGCTCAAACCAGTTAGGACCCGATCCAACTCGTCCGTTCGTATACCAGTTCGTAGTCTCATTCCCTCAAACTGATTTTTACCCAACCCGATTTAAAAAACAAACAAAAAAACCAATTTTTTTTATCTCAAATCGGTTTCAACCCGATACAAACCAGTTCGATCAGGCTGCATGTTCTTGCCTCCAAACCGGTTTCTAACCCGATTTAGCTTATCCCAAACTGGTTTTGAAAAAGAGTTGACCAACCCAGACCGGTTTTTAACCCGAACCGGTTTGAATATAAAAGTTATTTATACGAGAGGTGCACAAAAAACCCGTATTCGGAATCGAACCCAGTAAAAAATTCAGAACCGGGTTTTTTTATACCCGGGTATTTACTACCCGTAGGGTACGGATAGGGTATGCATTTCAGTACCAAAATCCTTCCCAGATGAACCCGATTTGTACTCGGTAATACCCGAAACCGAGTTTTTCAAATACCTAATCTATACCCGAAAAATACATGAAAAATACCCCGAAAAAGTGCAATCCCTTAAAAAATCAAATCTATACCCGAAACAAAAAACTCGAAAAAAACCCAAAAAGTAGGGTTTTTTCAATACCCGAAAATAGGGTATCAAATACCTGGTTTTATATCCGACCCGAACCCGGTGCATATGACATGGTTTTCAGAGACAATACCAGCCCCGAACCCGAGCCGGGTATGGCCAAAACCCGATTTTCCAATATCCAGTCATATCCGAACCTGATTTCATACCCTGAACCGGGTATTAGAGAAACTTGATTAGTTCATCTCTTACGCCTTGTTCTTGAGTTTTTTAACCAAAGAAAGAAAAGGAAAAGAGAGGGAAGGAAAGAAATTTTTTTTTTAATAGGTGTGTTCTTGAGTTGGAAGGAAATTGGAGGAAAGGAAATGATAACTTATTGGGAAAAAACTTAGCCTTAGTAATCATCCCATTTTTGGGAGGATAATTTATTGGGAAAAAACATCAATTTAATCTCTCCTAACTCCTTCTACTCCTTTCCTTTCCATCCTAAAAAAAACTCAAGAACACCTATTTTTTAACTATCCTTAGTTTTCTTTTCCTTTCCCTACTTTAACGTCTTGTTCTTGAGTTTTTAACCAAGGAAAGAAAAGGAAAGGAGTGGGAAGGATAAGAAAGGGAAGGGAATGGAAGGAAATTTTTTTAATTAGGTGTGTTCTTGAGTTGGAAGAAAATTAGATGTCGGACCGGTGCGGGACACGGTTTCCCAACGATTCACGGGGCAACGTGTTAGAGTGCGGAATCCTCTAACACGGCGATTCGGTGGTGATCAACAACGCACGGTTACGATTCCTAAGACGGTTTGACACCTAGGGACGGAGGAAAAGACCGACACGACGAAGATGGGCAGAGACGATTTTCGGCAGTAGCAGGTTCGTGACTGTGTGTAGTGTGTGCTCTCTTGTGAAATTTCCTAAGTTTCGTTTATATATCGTATACTGATTCGATCGAATCAGTTTCTTTTGACATTTTCAGTCCGTTAACTTGGTTTCACGATCGTTATTTTCATATCGAACCATCCTGATAGAACTGGGGACATACACATGACATTTCATGTCCTAACAAACTCCCCCTTGGAGCCAGTTCTATTTACTTATAATCAATCGAGTTCTCTTGCTCGATCGTAACTCCCCCTTGGAGTTATCTCACTCTCTCTTTTCTCAAAGCTAGTGGTGCGCACGTTGCATCCACGAACTCCTTTCTTCATGAAGTTCTCTCAAGATCAAATGGTTCAGTCAGTCAGACTTACCATAGGTTCCGCATATCCTGAGAAGCTTCGTTCCTACAGAACATATAGATCATAATACATTAGTAACAAATGGAAAAATATCAGGCTCAAACATCTTTGGGTTTTCTTGTCACTTCATTCTTTCTTTCATGCACAGCCTGTTGCACAGATGAACATTTAGCAACCTGCAAGAAGTTTTCTTTCATTCCTACACACTGGATAAACATTTAGTAGGAACAGACAGGGATCAGACTACCTGTCACGATGATTTCTCATTAAAAAAAAACAGAATAAAAATAAAAAAAATTAATTCAGAATAAAAATCTGTTTGTAGGTTTTTTTTTTTTTTTTTTTTTTTTTAATATTCAAACTGAAATAAACAACTGTACAAAAATTTAAAAACACATTATTTTTGGTTGAGAAGGATCTATAATAAGAAATCATACAGACGTATATGACTATCTACTGAGACTTTTCGGGAATTTTTTTTTTTTTTTTTTTTTTTTTTTTTTTAAACAGAATATACGAAGTTAAACAAGACATAATGAATATTCTTTTTGTGAGAAAGATCCGAACAGGAATCATACTAATTACGTGACTGTCACACAGATCCGTGTTTAGCTGTATTATGACATAAAGAAACAGGTTGTGAGCATGTAAATAACTTAAAATGGTTTTCATCGTTTCTGTGATACGAGTTAGGTTCAATTATGTCTCAAAATTTAAGTGGGTAACAACTCAGAGATTATGATGCCTCCTATCTATTCTCAAAGCGTATTTGGCTTTCCCCAAGTCACCCCGAATTGACCTTGACCCATAGTGTCTGATTAAGGTTGTAAGTGTCTTCATCTGCTTCCCGTTTTCTTTCTTACTCCATGATTGAGAAGTCTTGACATTGTTAACTCTAGAATGTTTCAATCACTCATAAGGTAAAATTTTTTATTTTTTATTTTTTATTTTTTATTTTATTTTATTTTTTTTTTTTGAATGTTACATAGACTTCAGAGTAGTAAACAATTGCAAGTCCCGAATCTGGATCACTGCAGTTTCTTCACACACTATCTTTACAGGAATCAGAACACTTATGGGCTCGTGTATGACTGGGTAATCGCTTTTCTGCCTATCATTCGGAAAGATATATATGAAGACATACAAAACTCTTAAGGAGTTTCCACGTAAAATCGAGTAGATTTAGTTTGTATCACATCTACTTTTACGCACCATAAAAAGCTACCATGACACACAATGACCGTTCTAAAGCCTTTTAAGCCTAATAACTTCACTAGTTAAGCTCACAGAATCAGTGTATCTATCATTTTCCAAGGTTGGATCAATTTCTCATTTTCTGAATATATATGAATGTCCTTTTTTTTTTAAAAAAAAAATAACGTTTAAATTATTTCGCCCCGATCAAGTCAAAGTCTTCAGGTAAACGGCTATCCTGAAGATCCAATGGATCAACTGGACCGACCACATACGAGTATGTGTCCTTCTAACTAAGTATAACCGACTATTTTTCAGCGAAAGAATAAAAACCCATCAAAACCCGCCCCGATCACTTTCAGTCATCTGGTTAATGGCTATCCTCATAATCTACTAGTAGAAGTAAGGACCAAAACACATCCGAAAATGTGTCCATCAAACTGAGGTAACCGACATAATTTTAAGCGATAGTGATGTATAAAAATTTAATATAAGAAAAATGAAAATAAGCTGTACAGAAATAACAAATCTTTTTGATGTCTCAGTATGATAGCGTCTGTGTACTATCACCTTTCTTGTAACAAGATCAACTTCTCAAAATTTTGAAACTTTTTTTTAATGTTTTTGGGTTTTTGTATTTTTTTAATGTTTTTGGGTTTTTGTATTTTATATTGTTTTTGGTTTTTCTTGAAACCTTTCTCCCCCTAGAATTTATAAAAAAAACAAAATCTTTTTGGATTTTTCAAATTTTTAAGAAAAGAAAAAATGAAAACAATTTAAATGATATCTTCAGGAACATCATCTGATATACGTTTAACGCCGTTGATCTCTAGTAAATATAAAAACCGTGGTTTATCAAATGCTTTAGTGAAGAGATCAGCGCGTTGTTCCTGAGTGGGGATTTTTATCACATCGATTAACTTCTTTTCGTAGCAGTCACGAAGGAAGTGATATCGAATTTCGATGTGCTTCGTTTTGCTAAAATGGACCGGATTTTTGGTAATTGAAATTGCAGCAGAATTATCAATATATATGGGAGTAGTAGAACATTCAATACCGTAGTCACGCATTTGTTGCTGAATCCAAATAACTTGAGAACAGCAACTGGCAGCCGCAATATATTCCGCCTCAGCTGTTGAAGTGGAGACTGACGTCTGCTTTTTGCATTGCCACGTTACTAAACGACTTCCAAAGAACTGAAATCCTGCTGTTGTTGATTTGTAATCGAGTTTACAACCACCATAATCCGAATCACTATACGCATGAAGATCGAAGTTGTCATCATAAGGATACCAAAGACCCCAATCTGGAGTACCCTTCAGATAACGCAAAATTCTTTTGACTGCAATCAGATGGGAGACCTTCGGCTTTGACTGGTAACGTGCACAGAGACACGTAGCAAACATTATGTCTGGCCGAGAAGCAGTCAGGTACATTAGAGATCCGATGATCCCTCTATAGTGAGTTGGATTGATCAATTCACCCTTCTCGTCAGGATTAATCCCGTGATTAACCTCTAAAGGAGTTCCCTGTGAAGAAGAACTCAACATCTCAAACCGTTTCAAGATGTCATTGACGTATTTTGTCTGGTGAATGAAGATACCGGAATCTTTTTGATCAACTTGAAGTCCTAAGAAGAACTTCATCTCACCCATGGAGCTCATTTCAAATTTTTCTTTCATCACTTGTTCGAACTCCTTACAAAGTGTTTTATTCGTGGACCCGAAGATGATGTCGTCCACGTACACTTGTACCATAATTAGATCTCCTTCTTTTTCTTTTGAGAATAGCGTGCAGTCAATGGTTCCCCTTCTAAACCCGTTGTTCAGAAGGTGTTTGGATAGTTCTTTATACCAAGCTCTCGGGGCTTGGTGAAGACCGTACAAAGCCTTGTTGAGCAGATAGGCTTTGTCCTTGTGATATGGGTCTTCAAAACCTGGAGGTTGTGCCACATATACGGTCTCTTCGATGTGACCGTACAAAAAGGCACTCTTGACGTCCATTTGATATACTTTGAATTTCTTGAAAGATGCATACCCCAAGAACATCCGGATTGCCTCCAAACGAGCAACCGGAGCATATACCTCATTGTAGTCTAGGCCTTCGATTTGCCTAAACCCTTGGACCACCAGGCGGGCTTTGTTGCGAACAATCACTCCACGATCGTCACGTTTACATTTTAGTACCCACTTAGTGCCAATTTTCTTCTGTCCTTTGGGGAGATCCACCAGCTTCCACACACCAAGTCTTTTAAACTGCAATAATTCCTCTTGCATGGCTGAGACCCAGTTGGGATCTTTCAGCGCATCGGTGGTGCTGTGTGGTTCTTCTTGTGCTAAGAAGCATTCATGGGCATTAAGAGCAACTGATCCTGAGTCCATCATTTCTGTGTAGAGACCAAAATTCAGCTGTCGACGAGTTTTGACACCCTGTTGAATGTCCCCTATAATGTTGTCTTGTGGATGATCACGTTCAGTCCTAACAACCGGATTGTCAGGAATGACAACATTTTGTTCCAAGTTAGTTAAGTTCGGCTCAGGAACTGGAGCGGATTGTGGTGCCTCTGAAGTAGACGTTAGAGGCTGATCTGCATTCGGCACTTCTTGATTTGACGATGAAGGTTATGAAGTAACCTGAGTTGGTGCCGATTGTACATCATCTGCTGGAGATTCATCTTCAGATTCAGATTCGGAAGATTCTTGAACTTGATCGCTAGACTCTGTGGAGGAAGATGATGACGGACCAGGATGAGTTGAAGATTGCAAAGATTCATCAGGAGGTGCATTTTGTGCCTTATACATCATTTGAATAGCAATCTCATACAGATTGAAAGACTTGAACAATTTGTCATAATCAAACAACCAGTCTTCTCCTGTCCCCTTGGCTGGTTCTGTGTAGCGTTGAACATCGACATGGTACCATTCTTCAACTAATTTTGTTGTTCTGTTGAAGACCCTTTTGAGAGGTACGCTGTAACCCAGAAAATAACCCTTGATAATCTTCTCCTCGAACTTATTATCAACGTGCCTTTTAAGTAACGTGCAAAGAGCTCCGAATGGTTCCAGGTGCTCTAAGTTAGGCCTTCGTCGTTGAAGAAGCTCGAAACTTGTCTTGCCGTGGCGCTTGACAATGCCTACCCGATTTAATGTGAAACAGGCGTTGGCAATTGCCTCACTCCAAAACGTAACAGGTAACACTGAGTCGGCTAACATTGTTCTTGCTGTCTCGATTAACGTACGATTTTTCCTTTCAGCAACCCCGTTCATTTGTGGAACATATGGAGCACTGAACTCCTGAACGATTCCTTTTTCTTTGCAGAAATTTTCAACATTCGCATTTTTAAATTCTGTACCGTTATCTGACCGCATTCTTCGAACCTTCAGATTGTATTGAGACTCAATAGTTGTAACCAGCAGTTGTATACATCCAAACGTTTCTGATTTTACTTTCAAGAAAAACACCCAAGAGAATCTAGAATATTCATCAGTAACCACTAGACAGTATGAGTGCCCAGAGATACTTTTGACGCTTATTGGGCCAAAAAGATCCATATGAAGGAGTTCCAACGGAATATCAATCGAGTGGAAACTCTTAGACTTGTGGGACCTTTTTATTTGCTTTCCTGCTTTGCACTGCACACACGAATCAGGGAGACGAAAGCTTCTCAGATTAACTCCCTCAACTAGTCTGTTGTGCACAAGCTTGTTCATGTTCCTGACATTTATGTGTCCCATCCGTCTATGCCATAAGACAGTATCACGTTCGGATGCCTTGGACACAAAACATGTCGCCGTTGGAGACGATGACCCTGCCTTAGCCATATCCAGAATGTAGAGATCACTCTGGCGTGCAGCTGACATTAAAACCTTGTCTTCAGGAAAGTTGAAATCCTTAGCCAAGATGTGGCAATCTCGGTCGTCAAACATAACTTTGAAACCTTTGTCGCAGATTTGACTTATCGACAACAGGTTGTTCTCCAACTCTTTGATGAAATTAACTTTCTCAAACGAAATTCGCCCATTAGACACAATTCCTTGGGCCGTGATATAACCTCCTTGATTTCCTGCAAAGGAAACTGCACCTCCTTTTATTTGTCTGACACTTGAAAGGAGATTCATGTTTCCAGTCATGTGCCTGGAAGCTCCTGAGTCTATGATCCACATGTTGAATCTTGGATCATATAGAGCAACCTGCACACAAAAACAAAAGGTTTAAATATCATTGGAAACCCAAGCCCTTACGGTCTTGGGTTTTCCATTTTCATCACGAATGTACAATTCAATCCATTTACCCTCATTAACACTGTTTTCAGATTTGACGTTGTTATCAACAGTGTTAGTTTTCTTTGGTTTCCAAAAGTCAGTCTTCTTCTCAACATGTTTGAGATAGCTGGTTGAAGACTGAGTTTCACTTGTCGAAGTGGAAACCTTTGGATCTGAGGGGTTTGGGGATTGGTGTGGTGAGGTTGGCTGAGGTTTCCGAGGAGAAACCGACCTCGGTGTGTGAAACCGTTCTTGACCTTGAACGTCAATGGTCGGTCGCCTCCTAGGAGGTGACTTGGCATACCTCGGATCCGGAGTCGATATGTACTGCTTAGGATCCGTGTACTTATAGCAAAATCTTGCTATATGCCCTACCTCTCCACACGAAAAACAGTAGTTTCTCCCCCTTTGACTTGGTGGAGAGAAATAACTCTGGTTTTGTCTGTTATCATAGTACCCCCTGGATTTGACATTTTGGGGTGTAGTTTGTCTAGGAGGGTGTTTTGGGAAATTATGTTTTTCATTAACGTTACCCTCCTTTACAAACTGGGTACTATGTTCCACATAGACTTTCTCAGATTTAGGATTAAACTTTTTTTTCTGAGAATTTCTTGTTGTTGTTGCCTTTGACTTAGATGGTGGTGGGCCCGACTTAGTTGTGGAACCTAAGTCTGTGGCAACAACATTTTGTTTGGACTCAGGAGCCGGTTCAATGACTTCTTTTCCCTTAGACTTAGAGATTTGGTTTGTGTCCTCGGGTATATAATCATTTGATTCATCATCCGGCACAGCTCCTGGTGTGCTTGCAAATTGATTCAGGATCGGGGGTGGGACATTGTTATATCCCACGCCTTTTTCCTTTTTGCCTCGGAACTCGGGAATGATGTGTTCTAATAAATAAGATGAATTTGAGTAACTTTTTAATTTGAAATTCAATGATTCAAAATCAGCTTTCAAGTTTTCCAATTCTTTTTTCAAAACATTATTCTTATTTATGTGAAAATTGATAGAATCTTGTTGATTCAGAACACATATTTCAAGTTCCTTGTTCTGACGCTTAAGGCTATCAATCTTTTCTTTAAAAGCAGACTCTTTCTGCTTCCAAGCCTTATTCTGTGCAAGCGCGTCAGTCAGTTCCATTAAAGATCTTGAGGCTGCTTGTTTGTAAGCCTCGAGATCTTCAATTCTCTCTTTTAGAGATTGAATTTCTTGTTCATACAATTCACATTTTAAACATTTAACATTTTCTGGTTTGGGAGTTGATGGGTTAGAACTTACCTTGGCATTTGATGTCTCTGCCATGAATGCAAAGCAAAGATTCCCAGCTTTTTCCAGAAACGATGCAGAAGTTGCTTTAGACTCTACTTCGTTGACTTCTTCAACTTTAGCAGCCTCTGCGGGAATTGTCGAACATGGAGATATTTGAGGAACATTTGACTCTTTATCGTGATCCTCCTTAATCTCCAAAGATACCACTTCAACCTCAGGTTCTTCTTCATGGACTTCAGCAGCTGGTTCATTGACAATATATTCTTCATTGGTCGAGGAAACAACAGACTCGGTTTCAGAGTTTCCATCTACTATTGTGACATCAGCCATGTTGATGCTGAAGTTCCATGTCTCGCCTTCATCCCCTTGAACTGCAAGAGCAGTTTCATTGTTGATGTTGACGTTGTTTGCTGCGGTTTGATTTTGAGGGACCAGTTGTCTCTCAAGGTTGACAGTTGCAGCAGCTGCAGCAGGAGTGGATGATGATGAAGTGGTTCGGAAGGGATATTGGTGACCTTCCCTTCTTGGCTTCGAACACTCCTTGGCAAAGTGACCAAGTTCGCCACAGTTGTAGCATTTTACTTTGTTTTTATCAAAGCCGAACTTGGATTTGTTGTTTATTGAGAGGGCCTGACCTGTTTTCTTCGTCCACTTTCTGGCCCTTCGGAACGCACTGCCAAGAGCCCACATAATGTCTATGCGTTCCATATCATCTTCGTCAAGCTGTTCATAGTCATCACTGTCCAGATGACTATTTCCTAGCTTACCCGCCACCATTAAACTGTAGGACTCAATTATCGTGCCTAGAGTTGCCATGTGTTCTTTGGCAACCTCCACTGTTACTGTTCCCAAGCCTTCAGTATTCAACGTTGCTTTCTCAGTTGACTTGGGTCCGGAGTTAGTACTTGAGTTTCCAGAAGTTGATGGTGGGACGGAAGATCTCGTTTCAGTCCCCTTTGATTGATTTGACGTTGAGGAGACAAAAGCGGTCTTCATCGGAGCATGATCAGTTGAATCTGACATAGGAGGTTTTGACATGTAGAGTGATTTGTCAGAAGTTGATCTCGGTTTTCTGGAGGAGGCTCTTAGTTCAGCCTCTTCTTGTCTGATTTCTTTAATAAAATCAGACAGGAGAATCGTCTCCAGCTGATGACTTCTTCTCATTACTGTCAGGAAGGTGTTCCAGCTGGTTGGAAGTCCTTGAGCAAGACATCTAACCTTTTCAGTCCCTGTTGTTTTGACATTATAGGACTTGAGTTCTGACATTAGATGATAGAATCTCGACAGTAACGATTCAATGTCTTCTCCCGATTCTGGACCAAACAAATCAAATTCACGCTTGAGCTCCCGTGCGTGAATTTCTCTAAGTGAGTCAGATCCTTCACATCGTTCAACCAGTGCGTTCCAAAGAGTTGACGCTGTAGTAAACTGGTTAAACTGATGAAAAAGATCACTGGAGAGTGCTTGTGATAGTAAGGAGAAGGCTTTCTTCTCAGCATCGAAGGCTATCTTTTGTTCTTCAGATAGCCTAAAATAGCTCAACGACTCACCATCATCATTCGTTGGATGCACCCAAGTTGTCTGGACAGCTTCCCAAAGTCCAGGATTTACACCTGTTATATGAATTTGAAATCTTGTCTTCCAGGTTGTAAAATCGTTTAAAGTCATTAGCTTTGGTGGCTTGTTATAGCTTCCCGATTCAGAATCACTTTCGAGAATCGATTGAATCCTCTTGTTGGTACTCGAACTTGCAGCCATCTTTGTTTCTTTGCTTTAACGTTGAACTGTTGATCGAATGGGTTTGATTCGATCGGATGAGTGACCTATTCGATCGAATGTGTTCTGGTTCGATCGAATGTCTCTCTGAAATACTGATCTGATCTTCTGAAAGTTATTCGATCGAATGTGAATCTGGTTCGATCGAATGGGTTGAGAGGTTCGATCGAAAGTGTTTCTGGTTCAATCGAACGGGTTCTGACAGTCGAATAAGACAAAGATCGAATCGGCGGATCGAACAAATCTGGTTCGATCGAATGGTGACTAATTCGATCGAACGAACAAATCTGATTCGATCGAATGAACTAGGAGTAATTCTCGGCGGGAAAAAACTGATTCGGTCAAAGTTTAAACTTGTTCGATCGAATAGGAAGGCTATTCGATCGAATGAGTTCCAAAAATAGACTGGTTCGATCGAAATTTCTGGAAATTCTAAAATTAGAAGATTTTGACGGATTTTCGAATTTTGAATCAAAAACACGAATTTTGAAAGATCAAGAGGCAAATTAAGATCGAAATATGACTTTTAACACAAAAACAACTTAAGACCAACCAAAAAACGGATCAAAACCACCAAAAATACGAAGAACACGAAGAACGCGAAGAACGTTCTTGACGAAACTCGAACTTTTAACACACAATTCTAAGATCAAAACACCAAAATATGACAATTTTAACAGTTTTTGACAAGAACACGACGAACACCAAGATCAAAAACACCAAAAATTCGGAATTTTCCGGCAAAAATTACGATTTTCGCGAGAAAAACACGAATTTCACCACGAATCTAACGTGAATCAAGAACCAAAGGCTCTGATACCACTTTGTCGGACCGGTGCGGGACACGGTTTCCCAACGATTCACGGGGCAACGTGTTAGAGTGCGGAATCCTCTAACACGGCGATTCGGTGGTGATCAACAACGCACGGTTACGATTCCTAAGACGGTTTGACACCTAGGGACGGAGGAAAAGACCGACACGACGAAGATGGGCAGAGAGGATTTTCGGCAGTAGCAGGTTCGTGACTGTGTGTAGTGTGTGCTCTCTTGTGAAATTTCCTAAGTTTCGTTTATATATCGTATACTGATTCGATCGAATCAGTTTCTTTTGACATTTTCAGTCCGTTAACTTGGTTTCACGATCGTTATTTTCATATCGAACCATCCTGATAGAACTGGGGACATACACATGACATTTCATGTCCTAACATTAGAGGAAATGAAATTATAACTATGTTAAAAAATAGTTATCCACTTATCCTTAGTAATCATCCCATTTTTGGGAGGATAAGTTATTAGGAAAATACATTAATTTAATTCTAACTTCTCCTCCTTTCCTTTCCATCCTAAAACAAAAACTTAAGAACACTTATTTTTTAACTATCCTTAATTTTCTTTTCTTTTCTCACCTTTCAAAAAAACTCAATATGGCGTAAAATTAAAAAAAATAAAAAAATTACACGTATTTCAGTCACTCAGCAGCCCATATATCCATCAATCAAACCCTAAAACCCCTGTTTCAACTTTGATCTGAATCCAAAACATTCAAATTCAATTCAAATCAATCAATGGCTTACCGGCGTAGTCTCACCACCAAGGCGAGACAATTCGCTCAACAACGATTCACTCCATCAATCTTACCCAATACCCACGAACAAGAAGACCGTAAAACCCAATACCCAGATCAAATATTTACTCAAAACAGAGCATACAGTGCTTTTACTAACCCATTAGGGTTTAATCGTAGTGATGGTGGGTTGAGTTTTAGAGACCCGAGATGGGGTCAGTTCGGTCATGTGCCCATGACTGCAAGTGGGTTTTTGTTGGCTAGAGGTATTTCCACTGATGAAGCTAATAAGGTTAATTATATGTATGATATGGCTGATGTGTTGGCGGACAAGACTATTGAAGTTGTGGGTACTCAAGCTCCGGCTGTGAGTGAAGTTGCGGTTGCTGCTGCGGATTCGTGGGTGCCGGTTGCGGCTTTGCAGTATGCGATTGATGGGATTCATAACTTTACTGGGTTGAATTGGTATGAAATGTTTTAAAGTTTACATTTTTATGACTCTATTAAGTAGGGCTGAGTACGTTCGGTTATTAGGCGAAACTGAAGTAACCGGTTATTTGAATATACAAGCCGCTCGGTTTTCTGGTTTTCGGTTTCGTTTCGGTTATTTTCAGTTTTTTTTTCAACTATGTGTAGACATTGCCAAAAAAATAAAAAAAAATGATATGCATATTTTAAGCTTGTATAAGAACGTATTAGAGTCTACATAGATATTGAATTCAAAAAACAAAAATAGGCATGTGTTACGTGGAATTATACAAACACAAAGTTGCTAAATAATGTTTAAAATTCAACAAAGTTCTTAATTAAAAAGCAATATAAGTTTAGTCCCAATTTTCATACATCATCTTATTTATCTTCAAAGTTTATTCCATTCCTCATCATCTTGATAATCTTTTTCACCATCAATCGGTTTGGTTCGTTTTATTTAAAACGGATAACCGAATCAAAACCAAAAGTTCGTTTTTTCAAGAAAACAAAAAATTAACCGTCGGTTAATGCTTCGGTTCGGTTTTTTCGGTGCGGTTTTTTCGGTTAATTCGGTTTTCTGCTCACCCCTATAATGTTAAGGTTATTGTGATCATAGATTTTTATTTTGATGTTATTGGATAGGGTAATTTGGTGTTAAAGTTTAGGTGTTTGTGTAGAAGCAAATTGGTAATAATTATAATTATTTAAAACTGATTCTTGAGAGTGAATGTATGTGCCTAAAAGATCAATGCTTGATATAACATTTGAATATAAGAGTGTCATTTTTAAAAGAAATACACTGTTTAACCAAATAATCTATTGCATGCATAGGATTTTAATCAAATAGAGAAATAAAACATGCATCCTTTACTCCACTTGAAACGAATGTTTTAATATGCAGTGTGAATTGTGATTCATGCTAAAAGTTGGGATCTTGATCGTATTTCTAATGTGCTCTTTTGTTATGTGTTATGTTTCTTTTAAACCAACACGAGTTGTGTATCTAGTGTGTACATAGCAATTTTATTAAATTCCACTTGATGCTAATAATTGGGCTTTTGATCGAGTTTTACAGAGATAGAAAATCTTTAGTTTCTACAGTTGCTATTTTGTGTTAACTCCAAAATATATGAAAATCGAAAGCAGTTTGTAACAAGCAAGTACGAAGTATAGTTAGGGCCAGGGGTGGCCTCGGCCCCTTCATTTTTTGGTGCAATAGTGTACATTGTTTTTGTCCAAAAAAATTTATATGCAGTGTAAATTTACTTGTTTGCGTTTGAAAATTTAAGCCAGGCCCTCTCTGTTTCTGATATTTTATACGTATTTTCATCCGGCCCCTGATGTTTTCGTTTAAGTTTTGCCACTGGTAACAAGTAACTCTGGAATCTGTAGGAAAATCGGTTGTAGTCATTTTTTGTTTATTTGGAAGAGTAAAATCACCAAAAGTATGGTATATGTTACCGCGTTTCATATAACTCTTTGATGCTTACATTTTTTGTCGTGTTATCTGTGTTATAAAAAACAACTGTCATGAGGCCAAGTCTTTTATGTGGTAATATCATACTACATAGAATATGATTTCGATACTTATGCATAATGTTTCAATCAATTAGACAAACAAAACATTCATCTTCTTTGTTATGTTTCCTTTAATAAGCCAATACGAGTTGTGTATCTAGGTATAAGTAGCAATATAATCTAGTTTCACTTGAAGCTAAAAGTTGGGATTTTGATTGAGTTTCACAAAGCTAGAAAATTGTTTCTTTGTTATGTTTCTCTTGCACCAAAATAAGTTGTGTATGTAGTGTATACATAGCAATCTAATTAAATTTCACTTGATGCTAAAAGTCGGGATTTTGATCGAGTTTCACAAAGCTAGAAACTTTTTAATTTCTACAATGACTATTTGTGTCAGTCCCAAAATAGAGAAAAATCAAAAGCAGTTTGTAATAAGTAACTCTGAAATCTGTAGTAAAAATGGTTGTAGTCATATTTTTTGTTTATTTAGAAGAGTAAAATAACCAAAATTTATGCTTTTTGTTACTGTGTTTCGTATAACTCTTTTGATGCTTACATATTTGCCTTGTTACCTACGATATAAAAAACGACAATCATGGTGCCAAGTCTTTCATGTGTAATATTATACTACATAGCATATGATTTCGATACTTGTTGGACTTTTTTTTCTACAATAGATGTGAACGATAATGTTCTGGCATGTGTTAGGTGGGCAAGCATAGTAATAACAACTCTTGTTATTAGAACCTTGACAATTCCAATCATGATCAATCAGCTGAAGGCTACCTCAAAGTTAACTGTAAGTTATCTTTTTATTTATTTATAGTCGGTTCTCATGTCACATAACTTATTCACATTTTACATTTTTTTACACAGATACTGAGACCACAGTTGGAGGAAATTAAGCAGGAGATGCAAGATAGGGTATGCACATCAAACATCTTTGATGCTAATATATCTTTTCTTCATGATTAATTAATTATTAAAAAAGTGATTTTTTGACTTATTTCTGTTATTACTAAATTACCCTTTTCAGGGCATGAGTCCATCAGCTGTAGCTGAAGGTCAAGAAAAAATGAAAAGGGTATTTTCAGAGTAAGCACTTTTTCATGTTTCTTTTACATGATTATATAAATCTTTAAAATAATTTTAATGTTATAAAAAATTAATATTTGTACAGGCACGGTGTTAGCACGTTTACACCTTTAAAGGGTCTCCTAATTCAAGGCCCTCTCTTTGTGAGCTTCTTTCTTGCAGTAAGTTATAAATATCATATTCATGGCCACATTATATTTAATTAAACATTTTTTTTTGAATCTTTTAAATATTTGATATGCAGATTCAGAACATGGTGGAAAAGGTTCCATCTTTTAAAACTGGTGGGGCCTCTTGGTTTCTCGATCTCACAACCGCTGATCCGTTCTATTTACTTCCTTGTTTAACTGCTTTTTCGTTCTGGATAACTGTAGAGGTAAGTGATATTTTTTTTTGTCTTTATAGTTTAATAAATTAATATCAGTTTTGTGTTAACATAAATAATATTAATTAGCTGTGTTTTTCAGCTTAACATGCAAGAAGGGTTGGAAGGTAATCCTGCTGCTAACACAATGAAAAACGTTTCAAGGGGTTTTGCTGCTCTTACTGTTCCCCTTACTGCCTCATTCCCAAAGGTATGTATCACAGTTTCTTAAAAAACTAATTTTTAACTAAATTGGACATTACTATATTTTTGATTTCAATATATTGCTTTCTGCGCAATGAAAATTGCAACATTTCATTTTCTTGGATGTTTTTTGAGTTGCGTTTACTTATTTTTCTTCTGTTTGATAAGTTGGATTACCATGTTTGATTTTAGGCGTTTAAACAAACTGAACGTTCAGTGATCCGTTAATTAAACTCGTATATGCTTATCTAATAAACAAACATACATTAATTTTTTTGGTTCATTTAGTTGAATGAATGAAAATGAACATGTCTCATTCGTTTAATAATGTTCGCGAACATAAATAGTTATATTTGTTTATGCTGGTTTAGTTTACGTTTATTTTGATTCTCAGTGTATGTTCGTTTCTTTATTCATTTAAAAGAACTATGCTCATTACAATGTAGTCTAATTCTATGAAATTAAATATCGCGTCTTACTATCAAGTTTAATTTTTGTTCACTTTTACTTATGATTAGATCATTGATGTCTGGTTATGTTTGTTCATCTATATTCATTTGTTTGCGTTTGTTTACGTTAGTGAGCTGTGTGTTTATACTATTAACAAACGAGCACGAACAAGAAACCACCGTTCGTTTATATGTTTGTTTATACTTTTACTTATGCAGGCTCTCTTTTGTTACTGGATCACCTCTAACTTGTTCTCCCTTGTATACGGATATAGTAAGTTCTGTTATTTGAATTTATTGTTGTAAACTTACATGATTGATTTTTATTTATAGTATTTTTAGGGATTACTCTATAGAATAGTAACCAAGTTTTGAAGTTGTTCCAATCAGGTCACTCATAAAATCTTTTGTTCCAATCAGGTCACTAAAGTTTATTTTTTGTTCAAATCCTAGATTTTTACCTAGATAGCAGGTTTTGTAGGTTTATTTTTATTTTTAAATAATTTGACATTGCAAAATATTTTTTAAAAATTGACAAAATTAATAAAAAATGAGATTTTTTTTTTAAATTGTGAAAAGTTGCAAAAAAAAAACTGAAAAATTGCAAAATGTTTCAATTCTTCAGTTTTTTTTCAATTTTTTAGATTTTTTTTTTTGCAATTTTTCACAATTTAAAAATTATTTTTCTTAATTTAAAAAAATATATTGCAATGTCAAACTATTTAAAAATAAAAAAAAACCCCTATAACCTTCTATCTAGGTAAAATATCTAGGATTAGAACAAAAATGAAACTTTAGTGACCTGATTGGAACAAAAGATTTTATGAATGACCTGATTGGAACAACTTCAAAACTTGGTTACTATTCTATAGAGTAATCCCTTTTTAATTTTAATGAACTTAGAGAATATATGCATACCATTTAACATATTACTGTTTACTTGTTCTCAGTAATTAAAAAACCGAGTGTGAAGAAGATGTTGAACATCCCAATAATAGTACCTCCAACGCCATCTCCCAATACTGGATCGCAACCAGCTTTCTCATTCTTTGAATCATTGAAAAAGTACGCTGCTGCACAAGCTCATAAACAACATCAAGAAAGCACAAATCAAAGCGCTGGTCCATTGTCACTTTCAAACAAGAAGCCAACTTCAGAAGACCAGAAATCTTCAAATCAGAGAGAAACGCAAGCATCGGTTTTGAGCCAGCGGATCAAAAGACTAGAGAAAGAAGTCAAAGGAAGAAAGAAGAACCACAAGAGGTGAGTATACGAGGTATTGACGTATTGAACGGATCTTATGATATGATGGGCGTCTGCTTTAATATGCCTATAGAATAAATGTGATAAACATTCTTTTTGACGTTATATATTTACTCGTTAAGAGGGAAAAGAGGGAATCCTCGTTTTGGCATAGGAGATTAGAAACTTGTAGCCAGACAAACTATATAAGCCTTGTTTTACTAGTTCTGTTTGTATTTTGTGTGGTAGATTTATTATCAATTATCGTTCGACTTCTGTTTCTTGTCTTTACATAAACTAGCCCTTTTGAATTGCTTTTGTTGCATGCATCAGATATATACAACAGTAGCAATAGCACTTCAAAATCAACTATTGGGGACGTCTGCTCTTTGTAAAAAGTTGCAGAAATCGTGTTTAGAGCTATCTTTGAGAGTAGTCTTATTGCTTGCTCTCATGTTTGCGCGTTAGATTTTAGTGAATTCTCTTGTTTGTGCGTTGGATTATAGTGAATTCTAACGCATTAGACCAATTTGAATTCACAACTGATGAAAAAACATAGATATATTAAAGAACAACTCATCCGAAAAACATACAGCATGTGTTACAAACGACCTGTTTCAACCTGAACTCATTTTGACTCGAACATAAATCTTTTAGCTTGTTTTATGCAAGCTAACCTGTTTTGTGGCAGATCTATATTCATAAAGACTACAAGTTTTGCCATATCTATATTCATATTTCAAGATAAGAAAAGGTTGCCAATTTACACACAAACAAGAATAGATAAAAACACTTCAAACCTTTTTGAAGTACAAAAAAAAAAAGAAAAAAAGAAAACAAGAAAAGAAAAGGATACTTCTAATCTCTTTAGATTTAAAAGTATGCAATTTTCTTGTATTTGCTCTTAAATTGTCTCAAAAGACCTAACGAAGGAGGATGATGAGCACTTTCTTAAAACTCTCTTCACTCCTTTCTTCAGACCTTATTATTAACTTCTCGAAGAAATCGCAAAAATTGGACTTTCCTCGAAACTTCTATATTTCGACAATCTTTTACTCTTCTTTGACCTTTTAAGTCAACGTGTAGCTTGAAACCGACACCTCAGCCGGAGAAGCGGTGTGAATGTACACAAACTCTATGCTTTTTCCAGCTGGCAATGAGCTAGCCCATGTTGGGAGCCCGTATGAACCGCTCGTGGTCTTGGTGAGACCCCAAAGAGGCCCGTATAGCTTGGAAACCGTAATGTTAACTTTGTTGATAGTCTTGTTTGATTTGTTAGTCAGTGTAACCGAGTATCTATAGTATTTTTTACCATTAGCCACCCATGAACTTGTAGTCTTCTGTGTAATGCCGATCAAACCTAAAGAAAGAAAATATTTAGTCATAAAGTCATGATTATTTTACACTATAACGAGATTATTATCAAGATTTTACCGGAAGATGGAGTCACTTTCGGCTTTGGTTGAACAACGCTTGGTTTAAGAAGAGGGACTTCAACTGCAAAATGATTCAAACAAAGCTTTAGAAAAAAAAAAACTTGGAACGAATTTATTAGATTAATCGGTTAATATACCTTGAAGGAGTTGGTTATAACCGGTATGACCAGCATGTAATCTAGCCAATACTCCGAGAAGAGGTGCATTGTTATATGTAGCAGGCTCGGTCTGCTGATAATTATCTCTATGGTCAGCAAAGTTGTCATATGCATCGGGCCCACCAACAATAGCGCCCGTTAGGAGATTCGGGTCACTTGCTTTTCGGCTATACCATGTAGCATAACCGCCTCTGCAGCTAACGAATGCAGGATTAACCTTAATCGAGACAATCGATGAACCTCTATGGTGCACTTGTCGTGGGTAACTCTTCCCGTATCCAACCATGTAACTTGTTGCTCTCGGGTTGTCCCCAAGAATATAATCCACCTACAAAAAGAACAAAAAACAATTAGAACATAGTTTTCTTGTTTGTGTTTGCTCGTTAAGAAAATGAACGTGCTCGTTTGTATCAGTATAAACAAAAGGTTCATGAATGCAAACAAATGAACATAACTAGGCTAAAACCAGTTAAAAGAAAGTTATTAAAACTAGACTAAGTTTTAATGGACCAAAAAGTTTTAAATGAATATATTAACGAACATAATATAAATTTTGTTTACCTGAGATTTGGCAAATGCTAGAAGCTCAGGCGGGGTTACGGTGCCAGAAGAACACCGTAAGTTTCTTCGGGCAGAAGTCAAATAGTCAGAGTAAACGGTAAGGAGGAAAGACGCACTTGTGACAAACTGTAAATTATTCCATCTTTGTCGGAATATTAATCCTCCGGGAGTCTTTTGAACATTTCGGCCATTTTTACCTAGACACGCACACATGAAATTCTCGGCCTTTTGTTGGTACTTCCCGAACACGGCTCCATGCCCATGGGACTTTCCTCCCATCAAAAACTATGTACAAGTATACACATACATTTAGCTAAAGTTTTTTTTATAGTTATAAATGTTATAAACCTATAAAATATTAAAATGTACCTTAGCAACAAGGGTCTGAACGCCTGCGTACTTAACTTCCCAACCGAACTCCGTCATAGACCAACCGGTCCCACCGAGGGCGTCACCGTTTCTAACTAGGTAATTCAAGTAGTACCGGTTACCTGTTGCCTTGTACATCCATGCAGCTGCCCATAGCAACTCATCCTATAAGATGAAAATAAATAAATAAATAAGAAGATAAATATGAAGCTAAGTAATTAAATTTGAAAAGTGTGATAACTTAAAATATAAGAAAAAAATTGTTATAAAAGAAATAACTTAATGTTTTCATGAAGGTCAACTGTTTTACCGGTCCACTGATTGGACTGGTTTTAAAAGCCCGGGTCCCGACGATGTTTTAAATAATTTAGAAGTATGCATATAATTAATTCAAAACAAAATATAAAAGTGGTTTATATTTTAATATGGTTTTAGTTTTACAATGCTAATAAAACATAAAATCTTGAATAAGCAAAAACTAACTGAATACGAAATTTCTAATAATCCAAATTAAGACCATTTAGCTGATAATAATTCATATCGATAAATGACAACGTGACTAACGGTACTTAAAACTTTGATTTTCATTCGCATACCAATGCTATAACTATTGTAACATAGAAGTAACTTTGTATGGACCTACCGAAAGAATATGCCATTCTAATATATTTTACAGCATTTCGATCTAGATAAAAATCATTAATTGTTTGTTATGAGCAAACTTAGTTACTTCATCATATTATGCTTGTTTTTACAACGAAAGTGAACTGCTATCAAATATTATCAACATGGATTATAAATTATGGGCGAAGTTAACGTATAAATTAAATTAACGTCCTAATTGTGCCAATCAAATAGTGTAATTATATTATGTTGTATATATAATTGCATTGTTTGATTCGTACAGTTAAGACGTTAGTTTAATTTGTATGATTCAAACTCATAAATTATAACCCGCCACGAATTGATGACATACCGCGTATCCACTAACAGACCGGTAGTACTTCTGTGCGACGGTTATGCTACTGTCATATTTACCCCTGTACTTGTCCGCAAAATCAAATAGCTGAAAAAACAAACAACAGTAAATTAGCAAAAGTGGTAGGGGCAGAATGGGCATTTAACATTAAGAGTATGTAATGAGTAGGTGTCATGGACCACGTGTGTTCACCGACAGTCAACTCGACGGATGAGATCTGTGATCCCATAATATTTCAACGGTGGATGCATATTGCATATTATCCGTGATCCAACATGTGTCCCAACATATCTATCTTTTAGTTTTTAGATCAAACAAACATACCAAACTATGCTGCTTTAAACGTTTGTATTCAATGCATTGGTAATTGTACATTATAAAGTTATTATCTTTTATAAAATACGAAAACGTGAGTGTGTGTTTTGGCATATTTTTATGTTAGGAAGATATCCCAATTGATGGTACCCCATGCACCTTAGTATAAGATAAATTAACAACACAACAATGCCAACTTCTGAATAGAGGTGCACAAATAGGTCTTAAATTAAAATTTAAAACAGGTTTGGGTTGAAACCGGTTCGGTTAGGTCAACAAAAGTTAAAATCGGTTTATGACTGTTTCGGTACGGGTTGAAACCGATTTTTTGATTAGGTTACGATCGGTTTCGGTTCGGGTTTTGACCGGTTTTAGTAAAGAAAATTACAAACCGGTTCCGAACCTACGGTTTCAACCGGTTTCTGCATAATTAGTTTCAAACTGGTTCGGTTTCGATTCGAATTTCGGATCGGGTCGGTTAACTGGTTTATTTGTCCACCTCTACTTGTGAATAAAGGTAGGGAAATAAACCGGTTAACCGAACTGACCCGAAAATCAAACCGAAACCGAACCAGTTTGAAACCAATTATATAGAAATCGGTTTACAACTGATTGAAACCGTATGTTTGGAACCAGTTTGTAATTTCCACCATCAAAACCGGTTCCAAACCAGTTAAGGTTAACTGAACCGAAATCGGTTAAAACCCGAACTTAAACGATCATAACTTAGTCAAAAAAACCGGTTTTACCCGAACCAAACCGATCATAAACCAGTTTTAACAATTACACCAAATATATTGAGTTTTAAACCAGTTTTAACAATTACACCAACTATATTGAGTTTTAAACCGGTTTCTACACCTCCTAGTTATGAAGTTAATATTTAATAACTAATGGAAGTAAATAGAAGTTAATATTTAATAACTAACGGAAGTAAATAGGTAATCAGTAGTAATCAGTATTCCATGATATGCGCATTATTAATGCGGTTATCTAACTTACACCTGACAGTAACCAGCCTGACTGACACTAAAGCCATGAAAAGACTAACTCTAGCTTTATATTTACTTCAACCGACTTGCTATCTTACGCTCATTTATGTGTATTGCAGTCTCCTGTGGGGATATTCATATATTCAGATTTTTATTTAATAAGATTTTATTGTTACTTAAATAAAGGTGATATAGTGACACGTTACCGGTGCCTTAAAAGATCCTAACTGTATTTACTTCAACTACTTTGCTAACATGCACCGTATTAGTAGCAACATGGTTTTGTTTCACTAATAAAAAGACCAATGTACAACTTTTCATTAAAAGAAAAAAAAATCTCTTGATTTTTAGTTTACGTTTTTTTTCTTATTTAGGTTGTGCTAAACGTATCCTAACTTATTATTGTACTTGTTACACCCCTTTTAATATGTCACGATCGTAACAATATTCTCTTATTTTCACCCTATAAGCCAAAAACAAGGACCATGTGATTTGATATTTTTACGGGGACTACAATGAAAATTTACAGGACACGTTTAGCCAATTCCTTAATGATATGCTACCGAGTTGGTAGGGATTAGTGAGTTATCAACTGACCTGGGAAGCATGAGTGAGGAGCAATTTAGAGTAAGCGGGGTTGTAGCGTCGGAACACAATGGCAGCGGCAGCCATAGCAGCCGCCGTCTCTCCAGCGAGGTCCGAGCCAGGGTTATTTTGGTCAATTCTATAAGCCTTTCTTGAGGTAGTCATATCTTCTGGTCTTTGCCAACAATAATGGTCAGTATTTCCATCTCCAACCTATAAAACATTAAAAGACATTTATATTTTGTTTTAAAACATTAAAACCAATCAAGATTGTAGTACCTCTCCATAAAGAACATTTGGTTGAGGATGAGCTTTAATGAGATAATCAGTACCCCATTTTACAGCTGCCATGGCATGACCAAGCTCACCACTTATGGCCATTTGTTTCCCATATTCTATTATACTCCAAGACATCATTGTTACTGTAAATGCCATTGGTAACCCAAACTTAACGTTGTCCCCTGCATCATAGTACCCTCCAACAAGATCCACCTTCATACCAACATTTAACCATCAAGATTCCAATATTTTTTCAAAACAATTAAAGGGTTTTATTTAAATTTAAGTTTAAGTAAATACCCAACTAAGTCTTTTGTAAAATAAAAGGCAAACTGGATTTTAATAACCCAAACTATGACTCATTTGCTGATAATAAAGTTAAACCACACTAAAAACGTAATCAATGAACACTTAAAACTTTATTTCCGTAATCTCAATCACATACTCATAAGAGTCACACTTGATTTTCACTCGATTTTACACAAAAATTATTATGAATAAATATGTGGAAAACAAATGTTGAAGCACATCTTTCTTACAGTAAAGCGAGTGAAAATCAAATGTAAATCAAGTGTAAATCTATAACGCTAAGATTAATTGATTGCCCTTGAAAATTATTATTATTATTAATTATTTTTTAACAGAAAATAATTATTATCACCTAATGAATTATAGTTTAAATTATTATGAATAAAAATGTGGAAGCACATATTTCTTGCGGTAAAGTGAGTGAGAATCAAATGTAATTATTATATTATTATTATTATTATTAATTCTTTTTGAACACCAAATGATTACTATATACTAATGAATATTAGTAGTTACTATAATTTAAATTACTAAAATCCAAATTAATTAAATAAAAAAAATTAAACACTAGAAACACAAAATTTACCCCATTGACTTTGCCATCCATGAGACCAGAATGGCCTCTCCATTTGACTCTTTGATTACCAGGAAGATAGCCAGATCTTTGAGCTTCAAAGAACAAAATGCTCTTGGTAAGAGCTTGCTTGTAGTCATGTGCACCTGCTAAAGCCAAAGGTACAAGCCCAACAAGCAGAAACAAAGTTGTTGCAATAGAACAAAGTCTCATAACAACAACCTCCATTAGAAACCAAACAAACAGGATGTTTGAGAACACAATGTTGGTCTGGTTATCAGTTAATAATATTATTCCTGATAAGCCAACTTTAGAGATAGAGAGAGGACGGAGAAAGAGGCTATGCAATGGATGGTATATATGGACATGAAGAGAAGGTGACAAAGGCTCAGAAATGGGCAGTGTGTAATAAATGCTCGTTTGTGCATTAATGTTGTTATATTTACGCTATTATTATTATAGTCGAGTAGAATAAAGTGGTGGTACATCACTGTCATCAATTTATATGGGAGATATGAGGAATGACCATGGTTTGCCATGGTTCGAGTCCTGATCTCACCTGGTTTTATCGGCTCCTCGCTGTCGTGCCATTTGACGGGCGTGGGGGTCGGGTAATTTTATCTGGTGAATCCCTCAATAGGTGGACCGCTAGGGGCTTCCTCCGTCCGAACTAGTGGCCGGCTCGGGCTACCTTTAACCAATTTGGGCCGCGTACGGAGTATCTGACGTTACTTAGTTGGTCGTTCAAAAAAAGAGTATTTTTTTTTACTTGAAGGTTGAGAGTTGAGTATCGAGAGAGCACATGTGAATTGCTTGGAAGGATCCTAGTGTGGGGATGGGACTTCTTTTTCTTGTAAAATATTTAAAAGCACTAAATGTTTAAGTTATATAATATCTTGTATTTACAATATATGTAATTTTTTCTTTTACTATAATAAATGGGGTATAATATTACTATTAACTGTAGTTTTTAATCATTGAAAAATGTATTTTTTTATTAGATTGAAAAAAGATTTGAGATGTAGTTGACGGTTTTCTATAAGCATTCATACCGGAACATCTATAAGTCTATAGCCATATTTTATGTATACTATAAAGGAAAAAAATTGAGGAATAACTAAAACACTATTACATTGAATCTATAATAAAGAAAAAATTAAAGATACAAAAGTATACTCTAAATTTAGAGGTTTATATTCGGTCCTCACTATTTTTTCAATGCATACAAAAGAGAAAAATATAATAAAATATGTGTTTGTGCAGTAAGGTAGAGACAGAGATAGAGCGTTGAATGTAGAAGGTTTTTAAAAAATAAACAAAATTTTAAAAAACATATGTTTTTTAGTTAAATTATAAAGATGAAGATGAAGTTTCTAATGCGAATGCTCTAACCACTTTATAAAATATACGAAAGTCAAATATACAAGTATCAAAGGTCTTTATTTAAATTGAGTGATATTAATACACTATATAGCTAGTTTAAAACTATAAATTTGAAACATACATAAAATGCTTAAATGCTTAGTGATTATGGGTTTTTTTGTTTGGTTCGTTGATGTCCATGTAACAAAAAACATGTTTATAGCTTATATGATCCTTAAAGCTTTTATACACTAATTATCTTTTTAATAATGTTTATGTTGGAGTTAATTCCCAAACCGAGTTATGGGTCGGGAAGGTGGGGCGGTTCGAGCTAATGGATCGATCTCATTAATTAATTAATTATTGCAGTTAGAGATAATTATCTATTTTATTTATTAATTAGATAGAGATGGAATTTTATTTAATAGATAAATAGGAGTTTGTGTTTTACTCTAATTGTAATCAAGCCTCTATATAACCCCAAAGAATTCATGTAAGGGTTAAGAGAGAATTAATCAAGTTTTGAGTTATTTTCTTGATTAATAAGATTGGTAAGTTGTGCCAAATATATTCTCGTGTTTAATTCGATTCGGGCCATAAATTGGCATCAGAGCAAGAATTGAATAGCCTAAAGATCGCAGGAGGAGCAGACCAAGAACTACCGGGTTTGTGTTCGAGCGGCGAGACGAGGGTTGTAGATCGAACAGAAGGGATTTGTTCGGGTTTGTGTGGTTCCAGCAAGTTTCGCAGGTCCTGTTCAAGCAAGGCAGGCGTTGAGATTTATTGTTCAAGAACGAGGGCTTGTTTCTGCAACCGGCTAAGGAGTGTTCGTCAACGGGAGCATCAATACGTGGTTGTTGCTTTTGAGTTGCCGGTTCAATTTTCTGATCAACAGGCTTTATGTTTGTTCGGTGGTTTGTTTGACTTTTGTGTTGGGTTCTAACTTCAAACAGAAAAGTGAATTGTTTGTTTTATGCAAAGTAAAGTCAACAAAGGTTATTGTTGAGTTGGGTTGCAGAGGTCACGAAGGAAGGAATAAAAAATATAATATTTTGATGCAATTATTTTTGTTGCATAAGATTTGTTTTTTTTTCAAGAGGTAAACGTGTCTGAGGTTTTTCGAGCAAAAAGAGTTCGGTTCTGAAAAGTAGTTCAGGATTGATTTGTTTGTGTTTGTTCCAACGGACTGGAGCAAGGGAGTTCGACACCGTTAAGTGTTTACCAACGGAAGAGAAAAAAGACGTCAATGACGGATGCCGAAGAAAGATCGATAATCCCACCCAAAGCGAACGGGAGATATCAGTGCAGGTTACAAAGCTGAACGGAACAAATTACATCACATGGGCGATTGTGGTGGAAGCGATTTTGGACGATCAAGGATTATGGGAAGTCGTTCAACAGGAAGAGGGCACGACTATTGATGCGAAGAAGAATAAAACGGCAAGGTCGTTTTTGTTCCAAGTTATGGAATGTAATATTCTTCTTCAGGTTGCTCAATACAAGAATGCTCGAGAAATATGGGCGGCTTTGCACAGTTTGTTGAGGCCGAGCGAGTCCAAAAGGCTCGACTCCTAACGTTGAAAAGTGAATTTGAGAAACTCAAGATGGCGGAAAACGAGACTGTTGATCAGTTTGCGGGAAAAATAACCGGCATGGTTTCAAAGGCAACGGGTCTTGGTCACGTATTCGAGCAAGATGTTTTGGTGAAAAATTTACTCGACGCGGTTCCAGACAAATACTTCAATCTGGTAGCTTCATTCGAGCAAACTGTTGATATCGATAGTATGAGGTTTGAAGATGCTGTAGGAAGACTTATGGCGTTTAAGGAACGTTTACGAGGAAGAGAGCGCGCTGCTTCGGAGGCTCAAAGGCAGTTACTTTTCAATCGATCAGAAGGTAGTTACAAAGGTAAATCGTATGATCAGTCCGGTAACCGAGGTAAATGGGGGTCGAGTTCATGGGAACGTGGAAGAGGCCGGGATACCGGAGGACAAGGATCATACCAAACCGAAGGACGGGTAAGAGAAAGGAAAGACCGCTCCCAGATTAAATGTTTTCGTTGTGACGAGATGGGACACTTTGCGTCCTCGTGTCCGGAACGAAGACGAGAAAATCAGAAAGCAAATCTCACTAAAACGAATGAACCAGTCGGTCGTGATCTGGCAGGTTATTTAAATCTTCATGAGACGGTTTACTTAAACGAAGAACGAGTTAACCCGAAAAGGCTTGAAGCCGAGAAAGTGGAAAAGGACACTTGGTATCTCGATAACGGAGCGTCGAACCACATGACAGGTAACCAGTCGTATTTTTCCGAACTCAACAAAAATATAACGGGTAAGGTAAAATTCGGGGACAGGTCGTGTGTTGATATGCGGTAAAGGAAATATTTTGTTAAAATCGAAAACCGGAGGTGATCGGGTTTTATCCGATGTTTATTTTATACCAAGTTTGAAAGATAATATAATAAGTCTCGGTCAAGCAACGGAGAACAGGTGTAATGTTCATATGAAGGAAGATTATTTGCTCTTGTACGATGACGAGGGTAAACTTATGATGAAGGCGTTTCGAACGAGAAGCCGGTTATACACAATTAAATTAACCGTGGGAGTTCCGGGTTATGTTAAGAAATCCACGCCAATTCAAATTAAGTTAAACGATTCGGGAACAAAAGGGGATCAAGGAAAACTGTTGTTCGCTCGATTTGATGACAAGAATCGCAACCAAAGGAGCGGTTATGCGAGTTCATGCGGCCGAGGGAATGGTCGGGGACAAGGTCATAAAGGAGGTCGAGTTCGGAAGAGCCGAAAGAACAAAGTCATGGATCAAGAGAAGTTCCAAGAAGTGAAGACCAAGATGATGAGGACCAATATGGTTGAGAAAGCCGAGAAGGTCAAGATCGTGGGTCAACTTAAACAGAACAAAAGAGACATGTTCGAGGTTAAAGGTCCGCCTATTCCGGTTCGGAAATTAAGGGGGTGATTGTTAGAGTTAATTCCCAAACCGAGTTATGGGTCGGGAAGGTGGGGCGGTTCGAGCTAATGGATCGATCTCATTAATTATTTAATTATTGCAGTTGGAGATAATTATCTATTTTATTTATTAGATAGAGATGGAATTTTATTTAATAGATAAATAGGAGTTTGTGTTTTACTCTAATTGTAATCAAGCCTCTATATAACCCCAAAAAATTCATGTAATGGTTAAGAGAGAATTAATCAATTTTGAGTTATTTTCTTGATTAATAAGATTAGTGAGTTGTGCCAAATATATTCTCGTGTTTAATTCGATTCGGGCCATAAGTTTATTTAGTTGAATACAAAACTTTTTTTCTACCTTTTTTTAACAGCAAAACTTTTTTTTATATCTAGTTGTTTTTTTTTGTCAAATGTTAATTAACATGATTGATACATTTTCTAAGCATATCAAAACATTAATGCTAATAAATGTAAATATTCCATGTATTATTTTGAAAATATCAAATTAAAAGTTAGCATGTCCATGATAAAAATATTTTTTTTGACATAAAATAGTATATCATTTACCCCACGTATCACTATCCATCACACATGGTGACAGAATTCTCTTTATAACAATAACGTACATATACACTGTTTTTTTTCTTTTTTATTAACTTTACATGAGGACAAATTTGTTAATTAAAAATAAAAAAATAAATCATTAGTTATGTTATATACTTATATTTGTCATTTTAAGTACGTGGCAACGTACGATGAAAAAAAAAACAACATTAGGTTTTACGGCCTTCATCTAGAAGTGAGTATCTTCGAGAAACACTGTAAAACGTAAAATTGACGCTGACACCCACACAATTCTACCCACCGCCCATTTTTTTACTATTTTAACCCACCAGCTTTTGCTTTATTATCTTTTTTTTTTCTTTTTTTTTTCATTTTCACCCTGGCACTTTGACCATCCGATCTATGCTCGTAATATATTTACCATTTACTCCCTTTTGATTCATGTTACATGCCCAAGTTTCATCTGCACTATATAGCGGTACAAAACTAGACCTTACTATGATGACAAATATGAATATATGTATGCGTCGGTTTAGAATCGATCTAGTCTCACATTAGAATGTGTAACGGAATAGTACTCTGAGAGTCTGAGCTAGTCGTATATGTTGGTATTTACTATGATGACAAATATGAATATATGTATGCGTCGGTTTAGAATCGATCTAGTCTCACATTAGAATGTGTAACGGAATAGTACTCTGAGAGTCTGAGCTAGTCGTATATGTTGGTATTTGGACTGCATTCACAAGTCGATATGGAGGACCTAAGTTGACAAGTTAGTAAAGTTGGTTTAGTTTTATAACTGTAACAAGATTGGTATAGTAATTGAAGAGGTATGTACCCGCCTCAACACCGAGCGAGGCGGGTCAACCCACAAGATAAAGACAAGAAGCTTGAAATCAAGACATTATGAAGGCACTAAGCCAAAACCTATGCGCATGGCGCACATCACATGCTCAGGCATCACATGCTCAGGCATCATATGCCCAGGCACCACATATGCGCGCGGCGCATCAGCGCGCGGCGCATATCACATCTGCGCATGAAACATCTGCGCGAGAGAATAAAGAGAAGACCTCGCGCATCCTCAGGATTGGCGCATATCACGCATGCACATAATCAACCTCGTCTTTATCCAAATCAGGATTAGGGCAACCTTGATTGTGCACGTCAGACAACCTTCCAGAAGGTATCTTTTTAAGGAATAAGAATATGCTGATGTTGACAGCTGCCAAATGAAAGGTGGACAACTCAGCATGACACATGTGCTACCACGTGATTACAACCAATGAGAAAGCACCAGGTGTCCCAGAGGACACGTGGCGCAAAGCGATTGGAGGAGGCCAACAAGGCTGAGCCCAATCAGTGGAAACCCTAGCACTATAAATACAGCATCAACTCCACAAGGAGGGACATTCATTCATTCACTCATTCAATCACATTCAATCATATTCAATTACATTCACTCACAGACAGTTACAGCCAGTAACACTCTCAATCACAGGAAACTACTGAGTATTCAGCTATTAAGCAATACTCTCGAGATTTCCTTACTCTCACGTATTATTATCTTCTCCCACAAATACTTATTCTCACACCGGAGGGTTACCCCAAAGAGGACCCTCTGTCCCTTTCTGAGGGGTAAGTTGACGGTGTTGTTCGTTTTGTAGGTGGAAGAACCCAGATCCATCAGATCCAAGAGAAACCATCGGTGAAGTTGCATAATCACACCCGAGGAAAGTAGATCGTCTACCAGTGAGTCGATCCACGCTTCTTCATTGGCGCCATCCGTGGGACTCCAAGCCGAGCTCAGTGAGAACAGAGCCAGTGCCAACAGCGCCTTCGTGAAGCGCCGTCATGAGCTTCAGGCTGCGCGGGAGAAGCTGCAGGCGGCGGAGGCGGACGCGGCCAAGTTTTCGCGCAGAGCGCGCGACTTGGAGCTGGAGGCGGAGGCGCGTGACCAAGCTATTGTCCAGTCTATCACTGAAAAATCATCACTGGAGAGTGAGGTTGCGCGCCTGAAGAGGGAGCTACGGCAATGGAAAGATGCCAAGCAGACACCTTAGCCTCTTGCTTGGCTTCCACAAGAGCATCACGTACTTTTACGTAATCAGAGCGAAGCTCTTGGGAGGCAGCAAAGAAGGCCGACCCAGCAAACATATGGTCGTTGAGCAGGTCGTCGCGAGCGCGGTCCTCCTGGAACCTCCTTTCAGTTGGAGGCACAGCATGAGCCCAGAATTCCGCACACACACCCATGGACTGAAAGGTGCTGTCTTCAGTTATATTCCATCTCGGGCGGTAAATGTGATCGGATTCCTGCAAAAGCAAAGTAATTATCTAAGTTATCAAAACACTAAGATGGAAGTCCGCGCAGCGGAACAAAAAATAACCTATACCTGAGGGGATGAAGCAGAAAAGTCATCGCCAGCCCTACGAGAAGGCTCCGCCGCGAAACCTCGTGGCGCTGCAGGGCTGGCGCGGGCGCCCGCGGAGTCTTCAACTTCAAACTCCTCACCCTCCTCTGAAATAGGCCTTTTCTCCTGCGACCTAGAATCAAAATCGGTCTCGCGGGGAGGGCTGTGCGTAGGAGGAGGTGAAGGAGGTCTCGACGCCGCCAAGTCAGCGCGCAAAACGGCCTCCTGCTCCTTAGTAATCCCGATGAGGGGAGATTCATCGCTTGCAGGAGCAGGAGCAGAGCCAACGGCGCTAGGAACGGCGCCAGGAGTGCCGCCAGAAGCTTGTGCACCAGCTACGGCTTCTATGAAAAAATCAACAAAGAATGGTTCAGGACTTGATCTAAAAGACTCAAAAAATAAGAGCGCAATACGTACCTTGGCGCAACTCCGTTCGCGCAGCAAACATCGCCATGAAGTCCATTCTACCCTTCTTTGAGGGTAAAACGGGGGACTTCGAAGCGACCTCCGGCGCAGCCTCGGCATCTTGTTGCGCTGTCGCCGGCTCTACAAACATTTGAGTAAGACAAGATTCATTAGTAATCCTATAAGGATCGCGCACATAGAACCATAAAGGATAAGCAAAGTTTACCTGTCGCGGGCGTTTCCGCCGCGCGAAGGGAAGAGGTGGTGGCACCATGCCTCAGGTGGACAGGAGGTCTGCCCACTTTTTTAGGCAGGGAAGACAAGGAAACCTTGGTGGTAAACTCCTGGGTTTTCCCAAATCCCCCCGCCCGAGTAGGAGGATCCTGAACAACAGGGGCAACATCTTTCTTCTGTTTCTTACTGGCCCCTGCGCCAGTTTTCCCCTTAGCTTTACGCTTTAGTTGGGGCGCCTCCTCCTCCTCCTCCTCCTCTTCCGCGAGCTCCAGCTCGTAGTTCTCCAGCGCATCTACAATACATGCAATAGAAGTGTTAGCAAAATTTGGTATTATAAAGCAAAAGTCATAAGTACAAAGGCTTACCAGGCGCATCGCTGTCGAAGACAAATCCCAGATCAACAGGGATGAACATGTCATCAAAGCGATCCGGGAAACCAACCTCCCCAGCGCCGAGCGCGACGGAGCCACCCTCCATATGCTTGTCATATGCGGCATGGATGTACTCCTTGGTGACTACACAAAACAAGTCAAATGATGTCAGCAAAAACAATTATATTCGCGCAGAAGTAAAGAAATGAAATAAACTTACACAACCCGTCGACTTGGATAACGGGCTCTAGCGCGCTGTCCGCCCACCTCTTGCTCATACCAACCCCCACCAGCGCCTCCTCACAAATGTTCTTGGCGGGGGATGGTTCAGCGGACAACTTATTAACCCAGGCGCCAGTTGGGTTCTTGAGGACACCCACATCCGCAGGCGCAGAAGAAATCGAGCGCATGGTCATACGTATGGGGATCACACCAGCCCTTATATAGAAAAACCTCTCAGACCAGTCATGAAGGCTCTTGAATGAAACAGTGGAGCACTTCACCTTCTGACTGCGAGGAATAAAAGAGAACCAAGAGTCTTGGATCTTGGGCTTGTAAAAAAACTGAAAGCGCCGAGGGGTGGGGAATGAAATCCCCTGCAAATTGAGGCAGGCTGATCTTGACAGCCTTATTGCCTCTCAGGGTTTTCCCCCCCTGTTTGGCTGCATGTTGCCTGTGGCCGGGCAAACGGCGGCGGACCCGCCTGCCGGCTATATATCCTTGTATAGCCATTTTTTCACCCACTGCAACCTTCGTCTCCCGATGACAAGGTTTGTGGGTGCATTGCTTCAGTTTTATGGGATTCATATATCCCAAGTCCATCCGTTTGTACTCGTGCGCATGACTCACTTTGAGTTCATGTGCAAATCCCAGCGCGAGGAGCCCACCCCTCAGCGCTTTCAGTTTTTTTACAAGCCCAAGATCCAAGACTCTTGGTTCTCTTTTATTCCTCGCAGTCAGAAGGTGAAGTGCTCCACTGTTTCATTCAAGAGCCTTCATGACTGGTCTGAGAGGTTTTTCTATACAAGGGCTGGTGTGATCCCCAGCCGTATGACCATGCGCTCGATTTCTTCTGCGCCTGCGGATGTGGGTGTCCTCAAGAACCCAACTGGCGCCTGGGTTAATAAGTTGTCCGCTGAACCATCCCCCGCCAAGAACATTTGTGAGGAGGCGCTGGTGGGGGTTGGTATGAGCAAGAGGTGGGCGGACAGCGCGCTAGAGCCAGTTATCCAAGTCGACGGGTTGTGTAAGTTTATTTCATTTCTTTACTTCTGCGCGAATATAATTGTTTTTGCTGACATCATTTGACTTGTTTTGTGCAGTCGCCAAGGAGTACATCCATGCCGCATATGACGAGCATATGGAGGGTGGCTCCGTCGCGCTCGGCGCTGGGGAGGTTGGTTTCCCGGATCGCTTTGATGACATGTTCATCCCTGTTGATCTGGGATTTGTCTTCGACAGCGATGCGCCTGGTAAGCCTTTGTACTTATGACTTTTGCTTTATAATACCAAATTTTGCTAACACTTCTATTGCATGTATTGTAGATGCGCTGGAGAACTACGAGCTGGAGCACGCGGAAGAGGAGGAGGAGGAGGAGGCGCCCCAACTAAAGCGTAAAGCTAAGGGGAAAACTGGCGCAGGGGCCAGTAAGAAACAGAAGAAAGATGTTGCCCCTGTTATTCAGGATCCTCCTACTCGGGCGGGGGGATTTGGGAAAACCCAGGAGTTTACCACCAAGGTTTCCTTGTCTTCCCTGCCTAAAAAAGTGGGCAGACCTCCTGTCCACCTGAGGCATGGTGCCACCACCTCTTCCCTTCGCGCGGCGGAAACGCCCGCGACAGGTAAACTTTGCTTATCCTTTATGGTTCTATGTGCGCGATCCTTATAGGATTACTAATGAATCTTGTCTTACTCAAATGTTTGTAGAGCCGGCGACAGCGCAACAAGATGCCAAGGCTGCGCCGGAGGTCGCTTCGAAGTCCCCCGTTTTACCCTCAAAGAAGGGTAGAATGGACTTCATGGCGATGTTTGCTGCGCGAACGGAGTTGCGCCAAGGTAAGTATTGCGCTCTTATTTTTTGAGTCTTTTAGATCAAGTCCTGAACCATTCTTTGTTGATTTTTTCATAGAAGCCGTAGCTGGTGCACAAGCTTCTGGCGGCACTCCTGGCGCCGTTCCTAGCGCCGTTGGCTCTGCTCCTGCTCCTGCAAGCGATGAATCTCCCCTCATCGGGATTACTAAGGAGCAGGAGGCCGTTTTGCGCGCTGACTTGGCGGCGTCGAGACCTCCTTCACCTCCTCCTACGCACAGCCCTCCCCGCGAGACCGATTTTGATTCTAGGTCGCAGGAGAAGAGGCCTATTTCAGAGGAGGGTGAGGAGTTTGAAGTTGAAGACTCCGCGGGCGCCCGCGCCAGCCCTGCAGCGCCACGAGGTTTCGCGGCGGAGCCTTCTCGTAGGGCTGGCGATGACTTTTCTGCTTCATCCCCTCAGGTATAGGTTATTTTTTGTTCCGCTGCGCGGACTTCCATCTTAGTGTTTTGATAACTTAGATAATTACTTTGCTTTTGCAGGAATCCGATCACATTTACCGCCCGAGATGGAATATAACTGAAGACAGCACCTTTCGGTCCATGGGTGTGTGTGCGGAATTCTGGGCTCATGCTGTGCCTCCAACTGAAAGGAGGTTCCAGGAGGACCGCGCTCGCGACGACCTGCTCAACGACCATATGTTTGCTGGGTCGGCCTTCTTTGCTGCCTCCCAAGAGCTTCGCTCTGATTACGTAAAAGTACGTGATGCTCTTGTGGAAGCCAAGCAAGAGGCTAAGGTGTCTGCTTGGCATCTTTCTGATGCTCGCGAGAGAGCTGAGAAGCTCCAAGCCGAGCTCAGTGAGAACAGAGCCAGTGCCAACAGCGCCTTCGTGAAGCGCGGTCATGAGCTTCAGGCTGCGCGGGAGAAGCTGCAGGCGGCGGAGGCGGACGCGGCCAAGTTTTCGCGCAGAGCGCGCGACTTGGAGCTGGAGGCGGAGGCGCGTGACCAAGCTCTTGTCCAGTCTATCACTGAAAAATCATCACTGGAGAGTGAGGTTGCGCGCCTGAAGAGGGAGCTGGCGGCCGCGCAGGCCGATAAAGATGAAGCCCTGGCGACGGCAGCGTCTAGCCAGGAAGCACTTGATGCTGCGCGAGCGGAAAAAGAAGAAATCTTGGCGGCAGCAGCGTCCGACAAAAAGGAGCTAAAAAAGACTAAGGAAACTGTTGAGTTATTTCACTCTCAGGTTCCTGCCCTCGAGACGTCTGTTGCTGGCCTCGCGCAGGATCGCCAATGGCTGATCTCACAGGGCATGACTCGTTGCGCTTACACGATGAAATACTCAGCCGAGTTTCAGGCCCTGGTGATGGATTGCAACGCTGCCGCGCGCCTGGTGGGCCGAGCTGAAGGGTTCACGGATGGTTACGAATATGGCATGTTGAAGAAGAACCCATCCGAGTACCCTTATCAGAGCGACGCTGCCTGCGCGGAAATGGCCGCGATGGGGGAGAAGTATATGAATACTCCCATTCCCATCCTTGCACAGGTATTTTAACCTTAATGAGATTACCTTGACTTATTTTCTAAGTCTTTTTGTACTCATATTTTTGCTTATGATTTGCAGATATCGGCGCTTGCTGACCAGCCCGATCTCGCCGCGCTAAAGAAATTACTTGACGAGTGCGAAGGGGCTGGCGGCGACGTTGGTGCGGAGAATGCTGGCGTTGCTAGCGGCTCTGGCGTGGCCAAAGGATCCGCTCCTGACACTGTTGTGCCAGAAGACTCCATTCAAGATGAAGATCTCGACTATGGTCAGTTTGGAGATGAAGAGGAGCAGGCTGCGCCAGATGCCGAGGGCGATGATGAGGATGATGAAGAGGCTGATGTCAACGTGGAGACTTGAGAAGCCCTTCATGTTTTTTATTTTTATTTGTAGTTGCCGTTGTAGACATCACTAGCGATTTTCTACGGCAATGGATGGGGGAGATTGTGTTGTCTGAGCTATCAGACATACAACTGTGACAACGAACAAAGATTGCTTCTGAACAACAGAAATCTGGAAGCAGAAGGAAAGTAATACAATGCAAGAAAGAAAAGCTTAGAAGAATAAACAAGAAGATGAAGGATAAAAAAACTCTAAGGGCTGGCTTTTATAGGCCCAGGAGAGAGAAAATTTCGTGCTGATCGGACTTCACGCGCCCCCACTCGCGGGTGTAAGCCAACGGAAGCGCGACACGTGTCAATCACACTGTGTGAGGGGACACGAAAAGAAATAATACAGCTGTTGCCAGAGTTCACGCGCCTCCACTCGCAGGAACGGACCAATGCGAGCGCGACACGTGTTCCTGACACTGTGAGGGGACACGAAAGGCAACTGTAGCACCTCGAGCACACGAAAGGTCTGACACGTCTCCATCACTGACCCACGTCATCAACCAACCATGTACAGAGACGATTCGTTTTCAACTAAAAGGATAGAACTTCGCGCAACGACGAATAATAAGAAGAAAAAGACAAAACCCCTACTAAAAGAGCAAATTGTTAAGTCTAACATCTATCTTGCCTCGCTCGCGCGAAACAAGACACACATTAGACTAGGGGGGCTTGAAGAGGTATGTACCCGCCTCAACACCGAGGAAGGCGGGTCAACCCACAAGATAAAGACAAGAAGCTTGAAATCAAGACATTATGAAGGCACTAAGCCAAAACCTACGCGCATGGCGCATATCACATATGCTCAGGCATCATATGCCCAGGCACCACACATATATTTGTAGTCTGATGTCAACGGCAATCAGATCTCATCAGATCTATACATAAAAAATCACCATGGTTTCTGGCGTTCATAACGTTGATCAAGTTCTGGAGGATATTGAGCGTGAGGATGTTAATGAGGGACAACAGTTTCTGAGGGCGCCACGTGATTCTACACGCACCACCAGTAACCGTCCCTTCATCACAACTCCTCACGGCCAGACTGAAACTCCTCCAGACGATCTCACGTTACAAAATCTTGCCGGCGCGAAACAAAAAGGCCCAATGGGTCCAGAAGATGAAACAAATGATCCCAAAGAATGGCTCATAAACGAGCAGCGGCGTCTAATGGACAAGTACAATGAGATGGTCAAGCAGAAAAAGCTAGCCGACTTAACACAACGGCAAGCGCTTGATAAGCAAACTGTTCATGGAACAAAAAGGCCGCGCGCGCCGGAAGAAGGACATTCTGTTCACACTGCACACACTGAGTTCAGTGATGAAGAAGTGCACAGCATGAGGAAGACACGAGATACTCATGCAGGAGGCTCACAGCTCCGCGCGCCTGTGAACATGGCGCCTGGAGCCAGACCCGATCTGGATCTGCGCATGCCGTACAGCCCACCAGTTAGAGGGCAAGTGGACGTCACCACACCGTATAGACCAGCCATCTTGGTGAAACATTCAAAGTTCACTGCGCGCATCGCGCAGGCTCCCATCCAGCACAAAACCAAGATGCCAAGTGGTTTAGGTAAATATGACGGCACAACAGATCCAGACGATTTCTTGCAAGGTTTTTACAACACGGGAAACCTAGAGAGCTGGACGATGCCAACATGGTGTCACATGTTTGCTCGCTGCCTCACGGGCGCGGCGCGTGTCTGGTTCGAGAGCTTGCCGACTGGGCAAATTGATGGGTTCGAGGAACTATTGGAAAAATTCCAAGCCCACTTCGTACAGCAGCGCAGACACACGCGCGACCCAGATGACATCATGCACTGCGTGCGCAGGAATGATGAAACGATTGAAGACTACATCACTCGTTTCAATCCGGAGTCTCTGGCAATCGGAGGTATAACTGAGCAACTCCTGCGCGTGGCCTTTATACAAGGCGCGCGCAGTGATCAACTCCTCCGAGCTCTCGTAAGCAGAGATGGCATGCCCACCACGTGGGCCAAGTTAATGGAGGCATCGCGAGTTTTCGCGAGAAATGAGAAACAAATTGCCCAAGATAGGGCAAGAGAAAGAGCGCATCAAGCTGAGTCACCGCGCAGCAAAGAAAAGAGGGGCAAACAGAACTCTGTATGGTCCAGGTTGCAACCAACCAGTTTTTCTTCTGCAGAAAAACAGGCGCAACCAAGCTCACCCCAACCCCAAAAAGACGTTCGTAATCGCGGGGAGGGTGACAAGAGGGAGGGCGACAGAGATCCTAGCAGACCTCTGCCAAGAATATGGACTCCCCTCACTAAAACGCCTTCACAGGTGTTAAGCACTGAGAATGTCCAATTCAAAAGCCCCAAGCCACTACACTACAAGGGACCATCAGACAGTGGCAAGTACTGTGAATTTCACAAGTCCACAGGGCATAACACTGATGCATGCCACCACTTGAAGGATGCAATTGAAAAGGACGTGAAATCAGGCAAGCTGGCTCACCTGGTAAAAAACTCAAGACCAGAAAATGAACAACCAGAAGGAGCCTCTGCCAGCAAAAAGTACAAAAGAATCTGTGTAGCCGAGGGAGGAAGGCAAGGGCAAACTTCAAGAAAAAGAAGCGCGCAAATTCAAGGAGATTGGCGCGAGCAACAAGTAATCTTCCCAAGAATCAGGGGAGGCCCTTCCATCAGCAGTCCTCTTGTTATCACTACACACATTGCTCATTACGAGGTGTCAAAAGTCCTGGTGGACACTGGCAGTGAATCAGACATCATGTATGAGCAATGTTTCAGAAAACTTGACCCGGCAGATCAAGCAAGGCTTGAAATTATGAACGCACCAATCTCTGGTGTTTCAAATGAAATCATTCATCCCCTAGGTCAAGTACAATTTGAGCTAACTATGGGGATGAGAAACACAAGCGAGCCGAAGTTGTTAACTTCTTGGTCTTGCCCACCACTTCTTGCCACAATATGATCTTGGGTAGGGGAACGATTGCCCAATTCAACGCCATACCGTCGCCAGCGCACGGCGCGTTGGGGTTCCCAACACCAACAGGTGTAACTTTTGTATACCGGGATCATTTGTGCGCAGTGACAAGTACTCCGCGGGAGGGGAGAATGAAACTTCCAATGGCAGACAACGCGCCAGAGGAATGGATTCTCAACCCAAAATTCCCGGAGCAGAAGATCACAATTGGCGCAACGATATCAGACGACACGAGGGTGAGAATGAAAAGATTGCTCACAGCGTATATGTCGGTCTTCGCGTGGCAACACTCTGATATGATTGGGGTTCCGCGAGACCTGGCACAACATTCTCTCAACACCTTCAAGTCTGTAGAGCCAATTGCTCAAAAGAAGAGAGTCATGGGGGATGAAAAGGCGAGGGCCATGAATGAGCAGGTTGAGGATCTACTGCGCGCAAACATCATCCGCCCGATACGATACCAGACGTGGGTAGCCAACCCTGTGATGGTAAAGAAAAGTAACGGGTCGTGGAGGATGTGCATTGACTTCAAGGACCTCAACAAAGCGTGTCCAAAGGATTGTTACCCCCCTCCCGAACATCGACGCAAAGGTGGACTCCGTGGCGCCATTCAAGCTCAAATGTTTCCTGGATGCCTACAAAGGCTATCACCAGATTCAAATGGCACCACAAGATGAGGACAAGACCACATTTAGAACCGACAAGGGTGTTTTTTGCTACACAAAAATGCCCTTTGGTTTGAAGAATGCGGGCGCCACATACCAAAGACTTATGGATGCCGTTTTCAGCGAGCAAATCGGAAGAAACCTAGAAGTCTATGTGGATGATTTGGTGATCAAGAGCAAGGAGGAAAAGCAAATGCTCAAAGACATCGATGAAACCCTTGGGCGCCTAAAGGAAGTTAACATGAAGCTCAATCCGAGCAAATGTACTTTCGGCGTACTGGAGGGAAAATTTCTAGGTGTAATGGTCACCAAGGATGGTTTCAAGGTGAACCCGGAGAAGGTGGAGGCCATCCTTGACATGCCCTCGCCATCCACCATGAAAGAAGTCCAGAAGCTGAATGGTAGATTGGTTTCAATCAACAGGTTCCTAGCGAACCATGCAACCAAATCTACCCCATTTGTCAATACATTGAGAAACTGCTTAAAGAAAAGTCAGTTCAAATGGACTCCTGAGGCCGAGCAAGCGTTCAGCGAGATTAAAGAATGTTTGATAAATTTGCCCGCGCTCACAGCTCCACTTCCTGGTGAAACTTTGACATTGTACCTATCAGCAGGAGAGCGCGCTATTGGCGCAGTATTATTGGTGGATCGCAAGGGAATCCAAACGCCAATATACTATGTGAGTCGGGTGCTGACAGATCCTGAGACGCGCTATTCCATCATGGAAAAGTTAGTTTTATCACTAACACACGCGTCGCGCAAGCTTCATAGATATTTCAATGGTCATCCCATTGAAGTTCTGACTGGTTACAACATCCAGCAAGTCTTGCGGCGTCCCGCGCTCTCAGGAAGGCTGACAAAGTGGGCGCTGGAATTAGGCGAGCACACGATCGCCTATAAGCCCCGTCCAGCAATAAAGGGACAAATCTTGGCTGATTTCATTGCCGAGGTCCCCGAAGGAAAAATTGAAGAGGCTCAGCGCGAGGTAGACCCTCCGCGAGCCAGCGATGAAGAAAGTGTTTGGAGATTGTTCACTGACGGAGCTTCAAACAACGAAGGGTCCGGCGCAGGCCTAAAACTGGTGGATCCAGAGAATCATGAATATACTTACGCCATCAGGTTGGACTTCAAAAGCACCAACAATGAGGCTGAGTATGAAGCCCTGCTGGCTGGCCTGCGCATCGCGCACAAATTCGGGGTTAAAAAGCTAGAGGCCCATGTTGATTCATACTTGGTAGCAGCACAGGTCAATGGCCTTTATGATGCCAAGGAGAGCACCATGCCTCTATATCTAGAGCAGGCGAAAAAGCTCATCGAGCAATTTGACAGCTTCAGAATCATTCATATTCCGCGCAGTGAAAACAAATCTGCAGACGCGCTGAGTAAGATGGCATCAACCAGTTTTGATCACTTTGGTAAAGATGTCAGGGTATAAGTAATGAGCAACCCGTCGGTGATAGCGAAGTCTGTCCTGGTAACTCATACAACCCCTTCATCATGGATAACTCCAATAATGGAATTCCTGAAGGAGGGAAAGGTGCCGGATGATCGCGCGCAAGCGAGGAAGATAAGACACAAGGCGCAGAACTATGAACTGCTTGATGGTACATTATATCGACGCTCTTATCTTGGGCCGCTCATGAAATGCCTAGATGCTGAGGAAGCAAGCTATGTGATCAGAGAGATACACGAAGGAATCTGTGGAATTCATGCTGGCCCGCGCATGGTGGTTGCCAAGGCAATGAGCGCAGGCTACTATTGGCCAGGCATGTACTTGGACGCTTTAAAAGAAATCCAAAAGTGCAAAGCTTGTCAGAGCTATGCGCCAAACACCATGCGGCCAAAGAACAACTTGATTCCGGTGACCTCCGCATGGCCTTTCCATAAATGGGCAATCGACATTGTGGGTCCCCTACCGCAAGCGTCTGGGCGAGTAAAATTTTTGGTAGTGGCAGTAGACTATTTCACAAAATGGGTTGAAGCCAAGCCACTAGCAAAAATCACAGCTGAAGCGATGAAGCAGTTTATCTGGAGCCACATCATATGCCGTTTTGGCTTGCCCATGGAAATTGTGAGCGATAATGGCAAACAATTCACTGACAAGAAGATATCCAGCTGGCTCAAAGAATTGCGCATCAACCAAATTTTCACTTTAGTTTATCACCCTCAGGGGAATGGACAAGTGGAACGCGCGAACCAAAGTTTGTTAAATGGGCTGAAGAAAAGGTTGGAGGGAGAATCCCATTCTTGGGTTGAAGAGCTACCTAATGTCCTGTGGGCGCACAGGACATTAAGCAAAACCAGCAATGGCGAATCCCCGTTCAGCCTAACCTATGGAACAGAGGCAATGATTCCAGCAGAAGTTGGATGCCCATCCCATAGAGTACTCATGATGAGCAAGATTGATAACGAGCGCGAAAGAAGGTTGGATCTCAACTTACTTGAAGGGCGCAGAGAGGCGGCTATCATCAGTGAAGCCAAATACAAGAAAAAACTGGAAAAATATTACAACCAGCGTGTGAAAGAATGCCACTTCAAGAAAAATGATTTTGTCCTTCGAAATAATGAAGCTAGCCGCGCGATACCCCCGGGAAAAATGTCCCCCAACTGGGAGGGACCTTATCAAATCTCAGAAGAATTGGGGAAAGGCGCATATGCTTTAAAAGATTTGAATGGAAAGAAGATCCCGCGCGCATGGAACGCAGCACAGCTTAGAAAATGTTTCATGTGAAAAATATCAAGTTTAAAATCAAGGCCTTTTATGCCATTATGAATAATGATACGCGCCATCTTCTCTTAATGTGGATTCTATTACCTTTTGCATACATGTTTCACACTTCCCTTTATTAATTTTGAGCAATATGACAACATCGTATTGACATCAAAACAAAATAAAACGAAGTAAAACATACATGCGCGAGCAACAAGCTCAAACGCGTTAACGAGTCTTAACTCTAAAACGTCAGGGCCTTAGCCCAATTCTACTACCTTTTGCATACATGTTTCACACTTCCCTTTATTAATTTTGAGCAATATGACAACATTGTATTGACATCAAAACAAAATAAAACGAAGTAAAACATACATGCGCAAGCGCGTTAAAAAGTCTTAACTATAAAACGTCAGGGCCTTAGCCCAATAATGTGAGCCTTAGCTCAAACAATTCACAACATCCATCCTGCATGCTGCGCAGCCTGACCATAAAACACCTAAACACAACTAAGGCAAAGCAAATGCCAAAACATGGTTGTTAAGGTCTCAGGTCGGGGTCGCGCACGAAATTGTAGTGGATAGCTGAGTAACACGTTGACGCGTAAAGGCTAAAAAAAACTCACAATTCCATAAGCGCGCGATAACGTCGCGCAAAAGAGGAATAATGCAAGCGCCATGACACGTGTCAACATAGTCAAGATATGGCAAAATCACTTACAATATGACAAGGGTTAAGTATAATAAATTCTTTACAACCTTGTTCTTATTCCAACGTGCAAGCATATCTTATATAAAGAGATGAATGGGAATGCGCAAGATGCGAAAAAGGGAAAAACAAAATTTCATTCCAAAGCATTGAAATTTACAAGTTTACAAGATGATGAGATACAAATTACAAAAAAAAAAAAAAAAAAAACATGAAGGGCTTCTCAAGTCTCCACGTTGACATCAGCCTCTTCATCATCCTCATCATCGCCCTCAGCATCTGGCGCAGCCTGCTCCTCTTCATCTCCAAACTGACCATAGTCAAGTTGTTCATCTTGAATGGAGTCTTCTGGCACAACAGTGTCAGGAGCGGATCCTTTGGCCACGCCAGAGCCGCTAGCAACGCCAGCATTCTCCGCGCCATCGCCACCGCCAGCACCTTCGCACTCGTCAAGTAATGTCTTTAGCGCGACGAGGTCGGGCTGGTCAGCAAGCGCGGATATCTGCAAATCATAAGCAAAAATATGAGTACAAAAAGACTTAGAAAATAAGTCAAGGTAATCTCATTAAGGTTAAAATACCTGCGCAAGGATGGGAATGGGAGTATTCATATACTTCTCCCCCATCGCGGCCATTTCCGCGCAGGCAGCATCGCTCTGATAAGGGTACTCGGATGGGTTCTTCTTCAACATGCCATATTCGTAACCATCCGTGAACCCTTCAGCTCGGCCCACCAAGCGCGCGGCAGCGTTGCAATCCATCACCAGGGCCTGAAACTCGGCTGAGTATTTCATCGCGTAAGCGCAACGAGTCATGCCCTGTGAGATCAGCCAGTGGCGATCCTGCGCGAGGCCAGCAACAGACGTCTCGAGGGCAGGAACCTGAGAGTTTAATAACTCAACAGTTTCCTTAGTCTTTTTTAGCTCCTTTTTGTCGGACGCTGCTGCCGCCAGGACTTCTTCCTTCTCCGCCTGCGCAGCATCAAGTGCTTCCTGGCTAGACGCTGCCGTCGCCAGGGCTTCATCTTTATCGGCCTGCGCGGCCGCCAGCTCCTTCTTCAGGCGCGCAACCTCACTCTCCAGTGATGATTTTTCAGTTATGGACTGGACAAGAGCTTGGTCACGCGCCTCCGCCTCAAGTTCCAACTCGCGCACTCGGCGCGAGTACTTGGCCGCGTCCGCCTCCGCCGCCTGCTGCTTCTCCCGCGCAGCCTGAAGCTCATGACCGCGCTTCACGAAGGCGCTGTTGGCGCTGGCTCTGTTCTCACTGAACTCGGCTTGGAGCTTCTCAGCTCTCTCGCGAGCATCAGAAAGATGCCAAGCAGACACCTTAGCCTCTTGCTTGGCTTCCACAAGAGCATCACGTACTTTTACGTAATCAGAGCGAAGCTCTTGGGAGGCAGCAAAGAAGGCCGACCCAGCAAACATATGGTCGTTGAGCAGGTCGTCGCGAGCGCGGTCCTCCTGGAACCTCCTTTCAGTTGGAGGCATAGCATGAGCCAGAATTCCGCACACACACCCATGGATTGAAAGGTGCTGTCTTCAGTTATATTCCATCTCGGGCGGTAAATGTGATCGGATTCCTGCAAAAGCAAAGTAATTATCTAAGTTATCAAAACACTAAGATGGAAGTCCGCGCAGCGGAACAAAAATTAACCTATACCTGCGGGGATGAAGCAGAAAAGTCAGCGCCAGCCCCACGAGAAGGCTCCGCCGCGAAACCTGGTGGCGCTGCAGGGCTGGCGCGGGCACCTGTGGAGTCTTCAACTTCAAACTCCTCACCCTCCTCTGAAATAGGCCTCTTCTCCTGCGACCTAGAATCAAAATCGGTCTCGCAGGGAGGGCTGTGCGCAGGAGGAGGTGAGGGAGGTCTCGACGCCGCCAGGTCGGCGCGCAAAGCGGCCTCCTGCTCCTTAGTAATCCCGATGAGGGGAGATTCATCGCTTGCAGGAGCAGGAGCAGAGCCAACGGCGCTGGCACCGGCGCCAGAAGTGCCACCAGAAGCTTGTACTCCAGCTACGGCTTCTATGAAAAAAACAACAAAAAGAAATGGTTCATGAATAGATCTAAAAGAAAGTCAGAAAATAAGAGCGCAATACGTACCTTGGCGCAACTCCGTTCGCGCAGCAAACATCGTCATGAAGTCCATTCTACCCTTCTTTGAGGGTAAAACGGGGGACTTCGAAGCGACCTCCGGCGCAGCCTCGGCATCTTGTTGCGCTGTCGCCGGCTCTACAAACATTTGAGTAACACAAGATTCATTAGTATCCTAAAAGGATCGCGCTCATAGAACCATAAAGGATAAGAAAAGTTTACCTGTCGCGGGCGTTTCCGCCGCGCGAAGGGAGGAGGTAGTAGCACCATGCCTCAGGTGGACAGGAGGTCTGCCCACTTTTTGAGGCAGGGAAGACAAGGAAACCTTGGTGGTAAACTCCTGGGTTTTCCCAAATCCTCCCGCCCGAGTAGGGGGATCCTGAACAACAGGGGCAACATCTTTCTTCTGTTTCTTACTGGCCCCTGCGCCAGTTTTCCCCTTAGCTTTACGCTTTAGTTGGGGCGCCTCCTCCTCTTCCGCGAGCTCCAGCTCGTAGTTCTCCAGCGCATCTACAATACATGCAACAGAAGGTTTAGCAAAATTTGGTATTATAAAGGAAAATGCATAAGTACAAAGGCTTACCAGGCGCATCGCTGTCGAACACAAATCCCAGATCAACAGGGATGAACATGTCATCAAAGCGATCAGGGAAACCAACCTCCCCAGCGCCAAGCGCGACGGAGCCACCCTCCATGTGCTCATCACAGGCAGCATGGATATACTCCTTGGTGACTGCACAAAACAAGTCAAATGAGTTCAGCAAAAAGAATTATATTCGCGCAGAAGTAAAGCAATGAGATAAAACTTACATAACCCGTCGACTTGGATAACGGGCTCAAGCGCGCTGTCCGCCCACCTCTTGCTCATACCAACCCCCACCAGCGCCTCCTCACAAATGTTCTTGGCGGGGGATGGTTCAGCGGTCAGTTTATTAACCCAGGCGCCAGTTGGGTTCTTGAGGACACCCACATCCGCAGGCGCAGAAGAAATCGCGCGCATGGTCATGCGGATGGGGATCACACCAGCCCTTATGTAAAAGAACCTCTCAGACCAGTCATGAAGGCTCTTGAATGAAACAGTGGAGCACTTCACCTTCTGACTGCGAGGAACAAATGAGAACCAAGAATCTTGGATCTTGGGCTTGTAAAAATACTGAAAGCGCCGAGGGGTGGGCTCCTCGCGCTGGGATTTGCACATGAACTCAAAGTGAGTCATGCGCACAAGTCCAAACGGATGGACTTGGGATATATGAATCCCGTAAAACCTAAGCACCGCACCCACAAACCTTGTCATCGGAAGACGAAGGTTGCAGTGGGTGAAAAAATGGCTATATAGGGATATATAGCCGGCAGGCGGGTCCGCCGCCGTTTGCCCGGCCCCAGGCAACATGCAGCCAAACAGGGTGGGAAAACCCTGAGAGGCGATAAGGCTGTCAAGATCAGCCTGCCTCAATTTGCAGGGGATTTCATTCCACCTCTTCACCGCCTTGGTCCTCCCTACCTCCTCCGATGAGCCCTCAGCAGCCTTCTTCCCCTTGCCGGTCTTCTTCAATGTAGACATTACTAACGATTTTCTACGGCAATGTATGGGGGAGATTGTGTTGTCTGAGCTATCAGACATACAACGGTGACAAACAACAAACGATGCTTCTGAACAACAGATATTTGGGAAGCAGAACAAAGATAATCAGAAGACAAAGAAAGAAAAGCTCAGAAGAATAAACAAGAAGATGAAGGGTAAAAAAACTCTAAGGGCTGGCTTTTATAGGCCCAGGAGAGAGAAAATTTCGTGCTGATCGGACTTCACGCGCCCCCACTCGCAAGGTGTAAGCCAACGGAAGCGCGACACGTGTCAATCACACTGTGTGACGGGACATGATAGGAAATAATACAGCTGCTGCCAGAGTTCACGCGCCACCACTCGCAGGAACTGACCAACGCGAGCGCCACACATGTCCCTGACAGCATGTGAGGGGACACGAAAGGCAACTGTAGCACCTCGAGCACACGAAAGGTCTGACACGTCTCCATCACTGACCCACGTCAGCAACAACCAACCACGTACAGGGACGATTCGTTTGCAACCAAAAGGATAGAATTTCGCGCAACGATGAATAATAAGAAGAAAAAGACAAAACACCTATTAAAAGAGCAAACTATTTAGTCTAACATCTATCTTACCTCGCTCGCGCGAGACAAGACACACATTAGACTGGGGGGGCTTGAAGAGGTATGTACCCGCCTCAACACCGAGCGAGGCGTGTCAACCCACAAGATAAAGACAAGAAGCTTGAAATCAAGACATTATGAAGGCACTAAGCCAAAACCTATGCGCATGGCGCACATCACATGCTCAGGCATCATATGCTCAGGCATCATATGCCCAGGCACCACATATGCGCGCGGCGCATCAGCGCGCGGCGCATATCACATCTGCGCATGAAACATCTGCGCGAGAGAATAAAGAGAAGACCTCGCGCATCCTCAGGATTGGCGCATATCACGCGTGCACATAATCAACCTCGTCTTTATCCAAATCAGGATTAGGGCAACCTTGATTGTGCACGTCAGACAACCTTCCAGGAGGTATCTTTTTAAGGAATAAGAATATGCTGATGTTGACAGCTGCCAAATGAAAGGTGGACAACTCAGCATGACACATGTGCTACCACGTGATTACAACCAATGAGAAAGCACCAGGTGTCCCAGAGGACACGTGGCGCAAAGCGATTGGAGGAGGCCAACAAGGCTGAGCCCAATCAGTGGAAACCCTAGCACTATAAATACAGCATCAACTCCACAAGGAGGGACATTCATTCATTCACTCATTCAATCACATTCAATCATATTCAATTACATTCACTCACAGACAGTTACAGCCAGTAACACTCTCAATCACAGGAAACTACTGAGTATTCAGCTATTAAGCAATACTCTCGAGATTTCCTTACTCTCACATATTATTATCTTCTCCCACAAATACTTATTCTCACACCGGAGGGTTACCCCAAAGAGGACCCTCTGTCCCTTTCTGAGGGGTAAGTTGACGGTGTTGTTCGTTTTGTAGGTGGAAGAACCCAGATCCATCAGATCCAAGAGAAACCATCGGTGAAGTTGCATAATCACACCCGAGGAAAGTAGATCGTCTACCAGTGAGTCGATCCACGCTTCTTCAGTAATGTCTTGGTCTACAAGTTATGGTTAGACCGATAAGTATAGGGTTTGGGTAGAGGTTTTGAAGGGGTGATCAATAGAAAATTATCGTCACGAGTTTTTGAATCAATTTTCTTTTGTAACAATAAAGTGTTTATTGATAATTTGTCTTAAATATAAGTTTAATTTTGGTTTCATTTGATCAAAGTACAAGAAATAATACATTTCGACTAAAAAGATATGCTTCCTGAACTAACTAATCTATACTATATATAATACACCAATGAATGGTAAATTAAGACGCTTAGATTAAGTAACTTAAAACATTTGATGTAATATGTATAACATTCAATGGGGGCAAAAATGTCAATATATCATTAAATCTCACTTGCATTGAAATCTTTTCAAATATTTTTAATTTTCATCCATTGAAGTTATAATATTGGTACATAATCTTTTGCTTATATATTATTTTATTTTCACTTTTAATCCAACTACCCTCACGATTTTTAAACGGTCATAACTTTTTCCCATGTTAATATTTTTTAAAATAAATGACATCATAAAAATGAGCATTTTATTATCTTTAATTTGAGTATAATATTGCCATAATTTTCGAAGTAAAAAAAAATTATGCAGCATTATTTGCGCTTTGGTTTTGATGGTTTTAAATTAAACTATGAGTCAACTCTACACGTTTTTTTGCCATAAAAAACCGAAACTGAAATGTTTGAAATTAATGCCCAACTAAGCCGAACCATTACCAACGATAAGGTTCCAATATAGTTTGTACTTCAATAATAAATTGAGTTTAAAATATGAATTATCAATCTGCCTACACATTAACTTCAAATTAAACACCAACTAATATGTTACTTAAGTGAACCGTAATATGAACAAAGACAACTTTGGTCACATAACTAATAAAACTTATTAGAACAAATAGAAGACGAAATTATAACAAGAACAAAGATCAAAAAAAAATCGTACTAGAAATTTGGCTAAATTAATGTTGTAAAGACGAGTTTACTCGTATTACATAAAACTTTCTTTAACTATATCTAATATATATTATAAAACATATCTAATACTAAACGAGTAAATAATTAACATTTCAATATGTACGATCAGCTCCGGTTTCAACTATGAAACATAACTTATTCGCAGTCTCACACTTTCAAACGAAGTAATGAACACCCATATATTTGTTACATGATTACAAAAGTATGTGTTTTCTGCTGCATTGCGCGGGCACTCTTCTAGCATTAGAGTTAACACTAAAACACAATTTCTGTAAAAAAAAGTATTAAATATTATTGGTAGTTACTTTTGTCCATAGTTTTTGTTCTAATGTTTCTTATGCCAGTGTGTCAACATTAATAAGTAGTATATTGTAAATGGTTACATCAATACATGTACTTTTAATCCAGAAATGTTATGATTTTAAACTTAGCAGATGTAAATAACCAAGGATGGGACTGAAGTAAAATATAGTCAAAACTGTGGGCCACTTAGAAGATTTTATTCTAACTGCAGTTAACCGTTCCCCACGAAAAGAACAAAGTTAAAGGGCCTCAATACGCATTGTTAATTATATTTACACTTTACCAAAGGTTAAAACTCAAGACAACCCACCCTCTTCATTTACCTTTTTACTTCTTTTTTATGAACAACTAAATAAATAATTAACGTTAGTCGTCGTTTGAAAAAATAAGCTTATATATTTCGTTACTCGTTAAAGCCTACATGCTTTTTTATTTCGGTTCGGCCGAGGTATTTAAATTCTCGAAGAGGGCATCGCCTCCCCTGCACTTTGTACATTGCTTGACTTGTTGAAAACTTTTGCCGTTCCGTGCTTTCTAAATACACTAGCAAATTGTCATGTATATTGCTTGAGTCACCTTTGTTACTGCGGGACATTTGTTGTTTCTTTGGTTCTAACCGATTGTCTGATTGATGGTTTGTTAAAAGAAGCTTACACCAAGTATTGATATGTAACCATAATTACATGCAAGTAAGGGATCAGTTACGAGTACACAATGCTTTTCACATACAAGTCAGATAACGCCTTTCACAAAATCACGAGAGGCTGACAAATGATCACTTGTCGCTTGTCAGCATTGCAATGAACACCTTCTAATTTATCCATCAATAACCATTGATGATGCCTTCAAAAGTGAGAATTAGAATATTGGTGCTCGAACTAGTACTTGTTATATACAACTTAATGATAGCTATTTACTTGCTTAACAGTTTAAAAACAGTTGTTTTATATAATACAGAGAAGAAAATAGAGAAAACAATTGATACTAAAAAAAAATTAGAGAAAAGTCATCTATTAATATAAATATAGATGATTTCGTCTATGTTAAACCATCAGTATTCGATATGATATCGATTAGGTAGTAAAATCATCTATTAATATAAATATATTAGTTAACACACCCGATAAACTTCATGTTATCATTTCACTTGTTTGAAAATATAAGGTGCCCATAGAAACACTTTATCATGAATAAAACTACTAATTTTTCAAATTTTTTAGGCAAGTTGTGTAAAAGTAAAAGGCATTGCTTAAGTTGGGAGAAAGTAGACAATGCCCAAATGGTTGACTAAAAAGTTTGACTCCAACATGGGTTTGCTAATCTAGGTACAACATTTGATTCCAAAAGCACAAATTTAGAAATCAAGAACTTATGATGCCAGTTGTGCAAACTGAAACAGCATTAAATCGGTCTTGTAGTTGAAGTTATAAATGGGTTTAGATCAAATACAAATGAAATTAACGTGCTAAACGTGAGAATCAAATAGAGTAATTATGTAATTACATCATAAAGTAATTATATGATGTAATTACATAATTACTCTATTTGATTCTCACGTTTAGCACGTTAATTTCATTTGTACGTTAACCTTCCCCTAAACTTATTATATTCACAACCTGTGAATATAAATTCTTAAAAAAAATAAATTACATGTGAATATAATTCTGAAATATAAGTATAAATGTAATTTGGTAGTGCTGGCAAATTAAAATCAAACCACCGCCAACACGTCTTGCAGGTGATGTGTTTTCACTCAAATTTAACTTTATAAGCTATAAACGAATAATTACCATATTACTATAAATAAAACAATATTAAAATGATGTTCTGTTTTTTAACTAAACATGATGAAGCACATTTAAGTATTTAACAAGTAGTTTTTATAATCACTTTCTAATAAATATACTTACAGTAATTACGGAATGTTATTTAAAAAAATACTTATAAATTACTTCTAATAAAGTGATTATAGCAAGTTAGTTTTAATAGGTTATAGGTCTTTTCTTTTTTCTCATAAATGTTTATAGTTAAAATAGATCAATTTAACGTCCATTCTATACAAAAGTGTTTTGGTTTTCTTTATCATTTATAATGCTTCAACAAAGGGTGAGAATAGACGATACGTTATTGTAGAGTAGTATTTGTAACATTTCAAACTCAAAACAACGACAAAACACAATGGGCTCGGAGACCTTTTGTATTCAACATTGTCCTCGGAAGCTATGAACTTTCTTCCATGGTCCAATGGGTCGTACAAGGTACTTTCTCAGCCCCTAAGCCCAAAGCTTTACTTTGAGCAGGATTTAGTTTGCTAATTAAAAATGGGTTGTAGCGCATCTTGTTGTCTGTTTATTTGTCACCTTATTGTAATGTAATTGCTTGTGGTTAAAGAAAGTTGTTTAATCAATGTCATTTTCTTTTAATTTAGACCTTTACATTAACAAATGAGTAGATGAAAATGGATGAAAAAAAATCATTTATGTTCTCTTTTGAAGGTTCTTGTTTAAAGCAAAAATTATTTCGATATTGTTCGATTTAATTATGATATAAGTCGTATCTCATTGCTAAATGTTTAATTATTTTTTTTGAACGACATAGCTCAATGTTTATCACACACATTGTTTACAGTTTGTGCAAAATATGAAGGTTAGCAAATAAGTTAAAATGTATTTTTAAACAAGATTTATTTGCGTTTTTTTAACTAACAACAAATAAAATTATATTAAAACTAGCAAAGCGCTAGGAATTAATACAAACACCAATCACCAAGTAAGACGACAGCCATAAAAAAAAAACCCAGCCAACTACAAGCTTTACACTCCAAACCGACACAAATCTTCTCGAGGTGGTTCACTTTTTGGAGCGGGTGCAGAAGGTGGTCCACAGTGACTCGCAGAGCCTGAGGAACCAAGGATTGATAGGCTTTGCGATTCAAAAGGGGATAGCGACACAGCTTGTTGCTCGCATCCAGATGTAGCTCGGTTTGTGTTTATATGTGTAAAAAAAGTATCCAAACAAGGTATTAATATATCTTTTTAAAAAAAATAAATAAAAAAATAAGACTCCGATTCTTCCACTTATTTTAATCCAAAGGAAGCCCAATACTTTTATTTCGTCAACCAAGTCCGAGAGTTGAATCGACACCCTACTATAACAAGGGTATTTCTTTTTTTACATGCAACACCTCGCAATTAAACAAATCGCTTTAAAAAAGTTGGCTTCATCTCTTGAAAACGTTGAGAACTTGTGAAGTTCCAACTAGGGGTGCAAATGAGCTGAGCTGCTCGCGAGCTACTTGAGATCGGCTCATTAAAAAGCTCGATCGAGCCGAGCTTTATCGAGCCCGAGCTCGAGCCTAAAAATAAGCTCGTTTAATAAACGAGCCCGAGCCTGAGATTTACTTATCAAGCTCGAGCTGGCTCGAGAGCCTAAACGAGCCTGCCATTTATATAATTTTTTTAAAATATACATTTAATAATTACTAATTAATAAATATAATTTTATTAAAAAATAAAGAAAATTTACTAAATATTATATATAAAATTATAATAAAAAAATATATTAAATATTTATAATTCATATAAAAAAATAATTGATAAATAGTAAACGAGTCGAGCCCGAGCCGAGCTCGAGCTTTAAAATCCTTTCACGAGCCGAGCTTGAGCTTTGAAAATAGAGCTCGAAACGAGTCGAGCTCAAGCTCGAGCTCTGTGTAAATTAAACGAGCCGAGCTCGAGCCTAGTCGAGCTCAGGCTCGGCTCGGCTCGTTTGCACCCCTAGTTTCTAACAAATACCAAAAAGTAAACAAAACAAACACGGACATTTTAAATTATTGTGAAATCACACCCTACAAGGATTGTGAAAGGAATTAAAAAACATTAGCAAAAGAAAAGGAAATTGTCATGGGCGAGAAATTGGTAACATGTGGAAGGAATTAAAAGGTGTAAATGTAATCTTATCTCATCTGGTATCTTGGATACTCCAATATCTTCATATAAGAATTACCCTATGGACTAACTATTAACATTTTATTTGAGTGCAAAATAAGAGAAACAAATCCTAAATCTTTATCAAAGTTTATACTTAACATGAGTTTCATTTTTAATCGTCATTGACCTTCTGTTTCAGTAATAAAACTGACAGTTAAGACTTTAGATCTTATGGTTTCATGTTTAAAACCTGATTCAAGGATTTTTTTACATTGATGGGTTTCCTTATCCTTATTGATTTTATTCCTAGAATCTTAGGTGAGTTGGGTCTGTAGTGTCAAAATCAATATGGACGGTTGACATGTCATTTCAGAATGTCTTACTCGGTTATTGGAGATAATTCCAAACATTGTCAAAAAGAGTTTCATTTTTATCTCAAGTTATTGTTGAATTACTATTGCTCTTGCTCACCGTATTGCCTTCCGAATTAATTTATTGTCGTTCGTCAATGCCCTAGTTTTAGTGGTTCGTAAAATTTCTTGCTCACCATATTGTTTCTTTTTTTGATTGGCAGTCAACCACAGTTTGTTGCCACCGATCTCAGTCGATCAAACCATGGTTTGGTCGGATTTTTTTTTCTTTTCTTTTCGATATATGGATCTCATTGTTTCTCTCTATATAATGAAATGATCAATTAGTTTTACCATCTTATAGTAACATATGGAATACCCTTCTTTCATCGTGTTGAAGTTAGCCGTAGACGTTTACACCAACCGTTAATCTGTGACCAGATTTGTTTTGCAAAAGGGCAGGTAGTTAACGGATGGTTTGTTGATTCATGTTCCAAATTAAAACACACACACATATCAACAAGTCATGGTTCAAACTCCTTTTATATTAACACCATCTTGGTTAGGTTTTGTTTATAGCCGCTCTCCCAATGAAATATAAATATAAATATATAATGTGTGTCGTTTTTACCCTCTCACTTAAGTTGATACTCTTAGGCACAAATATTATGGTCATTAAAATGGATATTTATTATATATGATCGGTTGTAACTAAACTAGTTCTGAATGACACTTAGGTAAAAACTATAATTGTGTACACATAATAAACTCCTTTTGCAATCCTTTCTTTATAAATGCAAGTACGTCACAGTCTCCCAAATCTTACTTCTAAACTACACTTCTTGTCCAGAAGAGGGCCGGAACCTCGCCACATTGGTGGGAACACTTTTATCCAACACCTTGATACCTTCACGTCAAATATACTTTCTTTATAATACTTTTTACACATGAATAAGAAGAGGCCGGTCAAACAACTTACAACATAATAATTACTAGTTACATCCTTATAGGATATGTTAAATTACGCTCTCTTTTTTTTCTTCATGTTTGTTTATTTTAAAGTATAGGCAGAGATAAACTCAACCATCTCCTCAACCCCCCCCCCCCTCTCTCTCCCTCTCCCCAATGCATATAAGAGTTAGAGATGAGAATATAACCAATTAACCATACCAAACAATTCACAGATAATTCGGTTAAGCCATAACCGTTAATAGAGGGTTGGCATTGGTAAGTAGGCGTCAAAACCAAATTAAATGAACCGATTCGTGCATGATAGGTCCAACTGGCAAGCTAGTGCTCTTTGAGCTAATTGAATTTTATTACAGAGAAAAAAATAAGAGAGATTATCGATACACAACTTGACTGTAAAACAATGTTGAAATATTCATCCAAGGTGTATTTGTCGGTTTTTAACTTTCAACACAGTGAACAAACTTGTCGAAGACAAATTCAATCAAGCCAATAAAGCGAACATTTACAACGATAGATGTAAATTGGGATATGAGAAAGAATCACTAGACTAGTTTTGATATCTTTAAACAAAGTTTAATTAAAACACAGTCTTGGAAATTTAAGTAACAAACTATAAATGCGAAAAATAAAATAAAATATATATTTAAGTAGTTATAAACATCTTTATAAACAACAAATCGTTATATATGAAATTAAAGATAAAGACTATTAACAGAATCTTTTTTAAAAGGAAGTCACCCAAAAGGATTTTGAAAACACCACACAAATTTGTCTACGTTATAAAAAAAAGTTGAATCTTATTCCATTAAAGAGGGTCAACACAACTAGAGGAACCGGTTGAAATTGATACTTGATAGGATGTGTAAATGATTTGCTATTTTCAAGTCATTATCAGTATTATTGCCTTCAACTGGAATCACATTCGTTTGCCTTTCCCTTCATAAAATCATTTCTCTTTTAATTTCTTCTCATATTGTTTTCCCTATTATTTTATAGTGTTTTCTTTATTTTTCTGGCAATTTTTGTTTTTAATTTTTTATCATTTATGGGATTTGAACTCAAAATTTCCAACATAAAATATTTAAACCCTTTGTATTTGTCAATGGACCACCAACCTCATTGGTGATATGCATATGTGTTTAACTATGCTATCTTTAAATTTTTTGTTTCTTGATTCAACATGTATAAAAGATCTCACATCGAAAAAGAAATAAAAACTGGATTTCTCACTAAAACTTTATTTAGACAAACATAATCCAATCTCCAGCCTAATAAAAGTAAAGGCAACGAAGCTAAACTTGAATACTTTCATGTTACTTTGGATCAAAAGTCAGTTGGTCGGACTAGCTAGGTTGATAAATGGTGAAAATATCACGTGTAAAATGCATACATTTTCACGATGAAGATGGTTTGCATGCAAATTTTGTTGATTTTTTTCTTACTTTCTTACTATTACAAAAAATGTATTATTAAGACAAGAGAAATATGCATTTTGTCTCCCTGGTTTATATTCACATTCGATGGGTTTACCCCTGAAAAAGATTTTGCAAAGTTTGGGCCCCTGTGTTTCTCTGGCGGGTTCCTCTGACTCCTACCGTCAGTTGACCCGTCGTTGACCGTTAATGTCGAAGGGTAATATAGTCTATTCCCTATTTACACACCCCTGATTCAATAAAACCCCCGATTTAGGGTTTTTTCCCAAACACCCAAATACAAACCAACCGTTCGAACATTGAACCCCTAATTTTTCCGATCACCGTTAAAATCAAACGTCAACTGCACACATCGCAATGTCGACCTCGTATTCTATTAGGCCGGACAGTGAGTATTGTGACCCGTACGATCTATATGGTAAGGTGTTACGGTGTGTTCAAAATTTTCGTTTTATTTACTTGTGTGTTGTTAACGGGTTGAATGTACTGTTGTTATAGGTGAAAATTATTCAAATGTGTTCACCATAAAACTTTTCCATGGAGGGTCTTTCGCTACCGAGGGGCAGCGAAGATACGAAGGGGGGAAGATCACTTACGTTGATGAAGTTCAAGTTTCTGAATTTTGTAAAAGTTTGTTGCTTGGAATACTTTGTAAGTTACAATATGGTTGTGGTACACCTTGTTGTTTTCATTACAAACATCCGCGTATTAGTTTGGACTTGGGTTTAAAGCCGTTGGTTGAAGATTATCATTTTCAAGATGTTTGTGATATGATTAGAGGTAGTGATGGTATAAGTACTCACATTGTTGAGATTTTTGTAGAACATGGCAGGACTAGTGGTACTGAAATTGTGGTCTATGATTATGGATTTGTACCTGGTTTTGGTTTTGAAAGTGTTCATGAAGTGAGTGGTCAAAGTGTCCATGAAGTGAGTGGTGAAAGTGTCCATGAAGTGGGCGGTGAAAGTGTTGATGAAGTGGGTGGTGAAAGTGTTGATGAAGAGAGTGCTGAAAATAGTTCTAGTGAGGAAGATGATGACAGTTATGATAGTGATCGATCAGATGAAAGTGATCCTGAGTATACGGCTTCCTTTCAAACACCCTTGGAGGATGTAGAAGTTGACATGAGGTTGTATAAAGCTATTGTAGATTTTGATGTGGTAGAAGCAGCAGCTGATCATATTAGTGATGATGATGGTTTAAATCCTTGCATGGATACCTATGAGAGCTCTGATGATGAGCGCTTGAGTGTCTTGAATAGTATGCTAAGAAAGTTCAAGGGTAAGGAAATGAATAATGATGATGAGTGTCCATTTTATGTTGGTCAGTTAATACCATTAAAGGAAACATTGAATGAAATGGTTAAGAGTTATGCTATTCATGCTAGAAGAGATTTGTATATCAAGAAGAATGATCCTTTAAGGTTTAGGGTGATTTGTTTGGGGACCAATCCTAATTTGGTTGCTGGTGAGGGGTCAAATGTGTCAAGTCAGGAAAAGTTGAAAGTACAAAAAAGGGAAATGAAACCCACTTGCCCTTGGACGCTGCACATCTCAAGACAAACTGTTGAGGATAATTGGTGTGTGAAGGCCATTCCAAGAAAACACGACTGTCTAAGAAGTAGAACAATTGGTTTGTACACAATGTCTACTATTGCTAAAGAGATTGAGGTTGAGCTACAAACCACCCCCAACTTATCTGCCAAAGAATTGAAGGCCAAATTCCAGCAGATGCATCAAGTACAACTTTCTGAATCCAAGATGAGAAGAGCAAAGACAATAGCCTTGCAAAGGAAGGATGGTAACCACACCAAACAATAAACCCACCTCAGATCCTATATTGATGACCTTAAAGCAAACCCAGGTAGTACCATTAAATTAGATGTTGAACCATGTGCTAACCCTAACCTTAAAACAAGGAAATTTAGAATGATATATGTGTGTTATGCTGCTTTGGTTAAAGGATTTAAATTGCTTGGTAGAGAACTTCTTGGGTTGTATGGTTGTTTTATGAAAGGGAAATACCCCGGACAGATTTTGACTACTGTCGGGACGGACGGTAACAATTGCTTGTATCCTGTTGCCTTTGCAATAGTGGAAGCCGAATGCACAGACTCATGGAAATGGTTCTTAGATCTCCTTGGAGATGATCTTGACTTGCCTCATGATGCCAATTTTACTTTCATAAGTGACCGACAAAAGGTATGTACACGTAGGATATATTTGTAATAGGCTAACTCATGTACACTAATTATGGTGATTTGACTGTTGTAGGGACTTATTCAAGCAGTTGTGTTTTCCCTAGGGTAGAGCATCTGTTTTGTTGTAGACACATCCATGAGAACTTGAGGCAAACCTGGAGGGGAGATTTGTATAAAGGCTTGTTTTATAGGGCAGCATCGGCCACTTTTGTCCCCTACTTCAACATGGCAATGGAGGAGATTAAAAAAACAAATCTTGATATGTTTCTCTGGCTTAGTGAGATCCCGGCAGCAAGATGGTCAAGATCACATTTTTCAGGAAGGGCAAAAAGTGATATGTTGCTGAACAACCTTTGTGAATCTTTCAACAAGCAACTTGTTGGAGCAAGAGACAAGCCGATCATTACATGCTTGGAGTATATTAGAGAGTATATGACCATGAGGATTGTGACTGTGAAGAAGATGCAAAAGCCACTGCAAGGGGCCCATTAACACCGCAAGCAACAAAAGCATGGGACGAAATCCAAACAGAAGCAAGCAAATTGACGGTTATGATGGTTGATGATGTGACTTACCAGGTATGAAAATTTGCATGACTATGATATTACAATCAATCTTTTGTTAATATGCAAATATGTTCATAGGTTAAAAGTCTGAGAAGCCAATGTGTGGTGAATGTGGGGGATAGAACTTGCACGTGCAGGATATGGGGCTTGACAGGTATGCCATGCAAACATGTTGTGGCAGCCCTATATAACATGATAGAAAACAACATGTATGTCGGTCCATTGGAGAAGTGGGTTGATGAAGCTTACTGGTTGACACTTGGAAGAAGGTGTATAATCACCAAATCAGGCCCTGATATGTGGACACCATCAAATTGCCCAACAATAATAACTCCTCCAAAACATCATACCCAGATTGGCAGACCGAAGAAGAGCAGGAAGAAGGCACTAGATGAGAAGAAGAAATTGGCAGCTAGCAAGAAGAGGAAAAGGAAGATTGAAGAGGTTCAGGAAGTGTTTTCTGCAGGAGGAAGACTTACCAGGTTGAGGCATGAAAAAAGTTGTGGAAGATGTGGAGGTTACGGACACAACATCAAAACTTGCAGGGCACCAATTCAACAATAATGATGTCAACCATAAAGTTGTGTTTGAGTTAGATTGATGGTGCGTGTTTGAGACTATTTAAGACTTTTTTTTTAACTTTCTGGTACCATGTCATGGTTTGTGTTTGAAACAATTTAAGACTTGTAGCATGTGTGTTTGATTTGGGACATGATAGTTTGTATGCTATGTTTGATTTGGGACATGATGGTTTGTATGCTATTTTGACAGTATTTTGGTTAATGCTTTTAAAACTAGTAGCATGTAGGCAAATAATGCAAACATTACAATAGATTTAATCATGTCAAATTAAAGTACAATTTAAATGCAAACAATACTAGAAGTCAACTACAATGTTACTTCCAATGACAATCATCGTTTGACCAGTCAGAGTCCCACACTGGATCGTCTTCATATGGATCATGATAGTAATCTTCTTCCGGTTCACTGGTGTACTTGAAAGCTGCTTTCACAACCTCAGGGTCATAATCATCACCAGGATCCATTTCATGTTCTTCACTTGTTCTAAATAAGTCATCTTCTTGCACTAAATAAGCCATCAACTCATCTTCACCCAATTGATATTCCTTGTCTTCCATTTGACTTTTGTCTTGGTCAAACTGAACATTCTGATCATCCTTCCCTAACTCAACATTATGATCATCCTTCCCTAACTCAACATTCTCATCATCCTTCTCAAACTCAACATTCTCAGTTTCATCATGGCTGCAACATGACTGATAATGTGGAACACAAATTTAAAGTAAATATATGAAACAAGAAACTCTAAACATTTAACATAAACTACAATAACAACAACAAAGATTACATTATCCAATACTAAAAATACAATGTTAACAACTAATCAATAAACCCAAACATAAACAAAGAACAAAAACCAACTAATTGCTAGCAACATCTTCAAGCTTGTTACTTCTTTGGTTTTCATTCTTGCAAAATCATCTTTCTTGTTCATCATCTTCACCATTGCTTGAATTACCTTTTTCACAACTAGGGCATGTGGGATCATTAGCCCATTTTAGCCATCCACAACTCCCCTTCTGTAACGGACTAAATATATCAACAAACAAACAACCCTAATTCGGTTCACAATTCACAGATTACCCCTAAAATTGACCTAAGCAACACGACAGACCAAATCATCATCGATTAACAGACTAGAACCCTAATTCGTGAGTAATTAAAACTTACACAACACAAGAATCGACGCCCCGGGTTTGCATCGGTCCTGGATATCCGGTAACATGTCGCGGCACCACATGAACATCTCACACAAAGCTCATCTGCAAGGCAAGGCTAAGAAGGTGAACCCGAGGAGAATTGACTTGACTTGGATTGAGACATCTGTCAATCGGGTCGCCGGATAATGCCGTTCAATTACAGGTTGAGAGAATCGCCGGAGATGGTAACATAAAGGGAAAGATGGTAGATCGACTAGTTATAAACGAATCAGGGGTAATAAAGTAATTTCCTTTTTTTAACGGGTCAAACGGTAGGAGTCAGAGGAACCCGCCGGAGAAACACAGGGGCCCAAACTTCGCAAAATCTTTTTCAGGGGTAAACCCATCGAATGTGAATATAAACCAGGGAGACAAATGCAGATTTCTCTTAAGACAATCATATACTTTGTATACATTAAGTGTATCTTTCAAGTGCATTAAGAGTCACATCCCATTATATATATTATAAATAAAAAAAAATAAGTGTGACATGAGTACTTTAGCATAACTATTCATATCCTCGTAATCTACATTCACACTCAATATACACATCAACACCGATGATCAACGATGGATAGAAGAAGTTGCATGTGGATAACCGTGGGATAACGGCTGATTCACGGATAATTGTGTATGCTTTACCCTAATAGTATTTGCATTAGTACTTTGTTACTCGGGGCATCAATATGTTTACTAATTACAAGTACTCATTGTGGCATCAATAACGTGACACCAAGTCACCAACCTCACCAATAGGTTGTGATCATGACGTCTGTACGTATTTGAGACTCGAGGAGTATAACAATCACATTATACTATATTATGGGCGGTATATAGATTAGTTTTAAGGTATTTCATATTTTATAAAGAGAAAACTTCGATTTCCGTTCTTGTGGTTTGATCCTTTAACAAACCACAAATAAAGAATAAAGAGATAAGTGAAGGAAATTCCATCCCACATTGGTGGAGGAAAGAAATGGAGAAGGTACCACCATAGTATAAATAGGTTTGTAAGTTCTTGTCCCACATCGCTAGATTATAAAACTAGTGAGCTCTTTATAAGAAATAAAATTTATATGTTAATGTTCTTATAAGACATATCACACCCAATGGTCCTAGAGGAGGGTGCGAAGCACCCGAAAGTGTACGGGCTCGAGCGAAGTGCGATGGGCGCAATGTGGCTTTGATGCCGCACTTTGCACTTCACGATACGCGACACCTTTGCCTAAGGCCATCGCGTATCGCGACGGGCTTTTCAAACTGCTATAAATAGATTGGCAACGAGACATTCATTTCTTGCTCAAAATCTTTCTTTCCTTCAAATGATCCAAATGAGGAGAGAGAAAAAAAATAATCCTAACTATATCAAGATTCCCAAAAAAACCCTTAAAATATGTACTGAGAAGACACATTGGGAAAATAAACGACCATATTTTTTAACCAGTCAAAATGTGACACGTGTAAAGGTACTGACACACCAAACGAGATTTTTAAAAATCTCGTCTGGTCCAACCATATTTTTAAGTTAATTAACTTTTTAAAAAACCGTCTCTCCAGACGGTTTTTTTTATGTTTCTCGTCTGATCCGTTCAAATCATTATTAATCCTAACTTCATCTTCTTCATCTTCATATTCTTCTTCATTCTACAAGATATAATACCCATTAACCAAGGCAAACACTAGATTAATCCAACATGCAAAAAAAGTCAACAAATCTAGTGAAGACCGGTTCAGGGGAGTACCCGTGGCGGCGGTGGTGGACGCGGTGGCGGTGGTGATCGTTATGGTGGCGGAGGCGGTGGTGGTTATAATGGAGGTGGACGTGGCGGAGGACGTGAAGGTGGGTATGGTGGTGGTGATTGTTACGGCGGCGGAGGTGGTGGTGGTTACGGTGGTGGTGGTGTTTATGGAAGTGGTGGAGGCGGTGGTGGTTGTTTTAAGTGTGGGGAGGATGGTCACATGGCTAGGGTGTGTCCCAATGGTGGTGGTGGTTACGGCGGTGGTGGCGGTGGTCGCGGAGGTGGGTATTAGATCTTATAGGTATGAAGAAGAAGATGAAGTTAGGATTAATAATGATTTGAACGGACCAGACGAGAAACATGAAAAAACTATCTGGAGAGACGGTTTTTTAAAAAGTTAATTAACTTAAAAATATGGTCGGACCAGACGGTGTGTCAGTACCTTTACACGTGTCACATCTTGACTGGTTAAAAAATATGGTTGTTTATTTTCCCAATGCGTCTTCTCAGTACATATTTTAAGGGTTGTTTTGGGAATTTTGATATAGTTAGGATTATTTTCTCTCTCTCTCTCTCTCTCTCTTCATTTGAATCATTTTGGGAATTTTCCCATAATATATATATATATTAAGAGTATAATACCGAGTTGTCGTAGCGATATCCTATCCGATAGAAAGAAACTAATATACACGAATCCAAAAGCTCTACCTATTAAGGTAATACATTGTGCCATCGTGTAAAGTTTCTACTCTCGTGATTATCATTATGATTATTGGTTTTATACTAATCTAGATATACTACATTGTGTTTAATATAGGTGCTTAATGTCACACCCCAATACACGGCCTAGGAGTGTGACGACTAATGTTGGTACCACATTTGTATATAAATAAGAGTTACGTTCATTTAGCGGAAGACTTATAAACATGTGGATTAAAGTTGTAAATATTTACATATACAAAAGTCGGGATTATAAAAGGTTCCCGATTAAGTTTACTTGTTTTACAAAACCACCATTTATATAACTTAAGTTTATACAAACAAATCCGAGCCATCGGATATTCATAGCACTTCGTCATTCCAAGCGCTAACTTTGTTTACCTGCAAAATGTAAATAAAATACGTCAGCAACGAATGCTGGTGAACACGTTGACGCTAAAATAATTTCTTTTACTTTATTACCCCTCGAGACTACGCCTGCCTCGGCCCATCGTGGCTTAGGAATAACAAAGTTATATAACACATTATAAACTCGAGCCTCTACACTAGGTCACCTCAGCAAACACCGCAGCGTTCGACTTAGTTAAGTACCCGTAAGTATACACATGGTCGTGCTTCCTATAGGAAAGCGTCCTACGACCAAGCGTGGTGCGATGTGCCCACCGCATACTACCACATATGTAAGGATCCAGACACACATATAATACAGCCTGAGGGCTAGGCTTATACCCTTATTTATAACGGTTTTAGGAGCACGTAGATCATTTTCATATAACATGTTTGACTCATTTGAAAACACGTTTATAAAAAGTTTGGAGGCGTATTCACCTTTTCGCTTTGGGATCGGCTTCGCTCACCGTCCGAGGGTCTTTTCCTTGCTATCTCGCACCTATAGTACAAGTATAACCATTTGTTAGTCGGATATACCATCCGGCTTAAGACCTTTAGTCTTATTTTATAACTCTACCTCGATGAACCTTTAGTTAATAAATCTCTTTTACTTGAAAACCTTTAGTTTAAAAGTAATTATAAACCTTTAGTTTATATATAAAACCCGACGTTTCTTCTTCTCCAAGAAACGTATTCTTTTCTTTTTATTATTTAAGAATACTCATTATCACTTAAATAATATTTTCATAACAAAGAATACACATATATACTTACACACATATATACATATTTACAATTCAATCTTTTATTCTTATTCTTTGTTATGTTTATTTCTCTTTAATCGAGTTATCGAGTACAACCTCGACTTACAGCTTAAGCCTTTAATATAATATTATATTATATTCATTTGTCGTTACGCCTAACTTTGTTGGCGTTTAGAAACCCTAGGAACTTTGAGCAGCACTCAAACGCCACTTGATCAACGTTCCTCCTTGCCGCCAAACACCAATTTCAATACTTGTTGACACGCTTTTCGAGACACGTCACCATGATAACAAACGCCTTCTTGATTGTATGTGGGTGGAGAGTGGCACGAACTTCGAGGAAACGTCGGCACGGAAAACGATGAATCGGGACACGCTTATCGAGAAATTATGGCACGTTTATCGAGGCGGATCGAGGGCACGAATATCGAGGTGTAGAGAGATGTTAGAGAGAGTTGTGTATGTGATTTTGGTGTGAAATGTGAAGACCCCGGACTTGCTATTTATAAGAAAAATTCTGGATCCAGTCGCGGTACGCGACGACCTTCAGGGCACCCGTCGCGTACCGCGACGTAGCCCTGGTGAGTCACACAGTAGGTCGGCCACGTGGCAGCCGGTGTGCCACGTGTTGACACGTGGTGGACGACGTGCCACGTGTGGCCACATGTCGGGACATGTGGCAGACGGTGTCCCATGTGTGGACACGTGGCGAAACTGGTGCCAGACGTGTCAGACCACGTCATCGCGTATCGCGATGACGTTGTTTCAACAGCGATTGCGTATCGCTGTTGACCCTTCTAGAACTTTTTGACCAAGCCCTTCGCGATACGTGATGGGCTGGTCTTTTGTCCCGTCGCGTAGCGCGATAGGACAAGAAAACAGAATTTTCATTTTGAACCCTCAGGTTTGGATTTTAGCAAATTTAGTCCCTTGACTTTGGAAAATTGACATTTTGAACTCGAAATTTCAACGATGTTACACTTAATACCAGGAAGCTTTCTTTAATTGTAAACTTGCAAGGTGAGACATTCGAGTTTTTGTACCACTCATATTTACGTGAGACAACTATTTTTCTGACATTATCATGATGATTTCAAAACTTATAAAACTCATGGCAAATGGTCTAAATGTTTTAAATATATTTTTAAAAGTATTTTAAATACATTACAGTGATTAAGTATCTGTAGACTTACGGGATGGTTACTACTGGTATTGTGGGGTTTTGTATACAAGGCTTGCCTACTGGGTATTACACGTTACTTATTGGACAAGTGTTAGCCAATAAGTAATATGACCACAGTCATAGATACGGTCGAGTGGCAAGTACCTTTCGGTAATTTGTAAGCAGACAGATGTAAAAACATCTTAATGCTGTAACTGTAAAATGTGTCATTTACAAATGAATGTACTCACCAGTATTTCTTAATGATCTAATATTTTAAACATGTTTCAGGTGACTTGTTAGAGACAAAGGAATGATGCCTGCGGGCTTCCAGCTTAAATAAGTGGCTTGTCACAAGAATAAAGAAACGTGTTTTGTAAATTTGGGTTAACCCTATAAAACTTATGTTTGTATCAAAAGGGATTAAATTCCCGGTTTATCATAATAATTATCATGGTGTTTTTATAACTCTGATCATTTTTTCTAACTACGGTTCTGATGAATTTTTCCGCTGCAAAATAATTTAATAAACACCGATACCACCAATCAATGTTCACGGCTTCCCTCCCGGGGTATAGGGGTCGGGGGCTGTGAAAGATCCAATGTTTTAAAAACATTTATTTTACTTGTATCAGATTGGGCTAAAAAATGGTACAACCGGTTGAACCGGGTTATACCGGGAAGTTCAACCGGTTGAATAGTTTACTTTTTAATTTTCTATAAATATAACTTCAATCCAAAAGTAACCCAAACGTATATGATTCTATAACGAAAACTAATCCAAAAGTTAATTCATATTAAAAAAATAATTCAAAAACACTCACTTTTAAAAAAATAGCCTTAAAGTTTACACGTTTGAATGTTAAATTTTGGGTTAAAAGTAATTTTGAAAAAATATGGGCCGCAAATATCAAATATATCTCGGACTTAAAACCGGTTTGCCGGTAAAAACCGGTATTTTAGACAAAAACCGCCGGTACGATATTCTAGCAAACCGGCCAAAAATACCGGACTCAAAATACCGGCCTACTGTGCGAAATCTGGTTTAACCGGTTCAACTGACCGGTTTGAACCGGTTTTTTAAAACACTAGTTTGATCAAGTCCACAATTTTAGTCCAATAGTTTCATAATTTCGGTTTTTGTCCGATAGTTTTGTTTTCACTTGCAGTTAAACCCGACCAAACTAACTCCGTTAATTCTGGTTATTAAACTCATCTGCCCCTCACATTAGGGGCAATTTGTCTTTTTTCTCTCTAAATAAACCACGACCCTAATTCCCAAATCATCCTATGTTCATCTTCGTCGTTCTTTCCTTCGTCTTCCATAAACTCTACACGAAAAAACAAGGATTACGATTAATCTCTGATGGCTTCGATCATGACACATTTGGTTGATAAACCGGCTAAACAAGTACATAACCAATTAAGGACCAAATTGCCCCTCATGTGAGAGGCTTGCTAACGGGTTTAATGACCATAGTTAATGAGGTTAGTGTGTTCAGGTTTAATTACAAGTAAAAATTAAACTATTAGATAAAGAAACCACAAATTCAAAACTATTTGAATTAAAATTGCAGATTAGGTTAAACCATAAGAATGAGAAATGGATCATTTTTTTACATGGATAACATAACTTATCATATTTGGTTATAAGAATAAGACCAGCTAAATATCCAAAACCCCATGGTGAAAACTGAGTGTGAATGCAGGGAACAGGACTAACGTGCGAGTGGGGTTGTCGACGGCGAACGTTGCAACGTGTTGTGTGGGCATGAGTTGGCACGTGCATCCTCTGACAACTTAACAACCAAAGTATGTGGTGTTGTGCATGTGATTCCACCATCAAATAAGAAGAAGCCACGATGCACCTTCTCCTTCATTTATTACTCGTGGGCCCTTATCAAATCCTCGTATATTTCCTAACTATGCATGCAAAACACCCCAAAATACAAATGGAAAATTCTTAAAATAGTACATTTATATAATATATAATGTAGTTTTAAGTTTGTCATCTCAAATTCAAGTTTTCAACTTTGTCCTTTTAGTATCTCTTCACTGGCGACATGTTAGCGAACACCGACGATATGTTAACATAGCATAGGGTTAACGAGGCGTTATGTTTCTAACATAATGTAGCAGCGATGCATTAAGGTTTAAAGCAGGGGTTCCACGATACATTAGTTGATAACGCATCACTGCTACCCTATGTTAGCAACATAAACGCATCGCCAACTCTATGTTAAGTTAGTAACATAAACGCATCGTCGGCGAATTGTTGACATAACATAGGGTTGACGATGCGTTTATGTTGCTAACATAGGGTAGTAGCGATGCGTTATCAACGAACGCATCGTGGAACCCCTGCTTTAAACCTTAACGCATCGCTGCTACCCTATGTTAGCAACATAACGCATCGTCAACCCTATGTTATGTTAACACATCGTCTGTGTTCGCTATCATGTCGCCGGCGACGAGATACCAAAGAGACAAAGTTGGAAACTTGAATTTGGAATGACAAACTTGGAACTACATTATATAAATGAACTATTTTGGGTGCTTACGTGTGCTAAAGACAGATTAAATGCTACGTGACATTGATCCAATTCATTGAATTAAGACAATAATCATATCACAATTAAGAAAAACAAGAATGTCTAATTTGATTATTTAACAATATAAAGAATATTGAGTAATGACATTGGAAAGATAATCGATAAAAACATGGTCATGCTGTTTTATTATACATTCTGGTTGAGTTTTAAAAGTAAACATTTAACAAAAATTAAATAGTCAAATTATTTGATTTCTCATGAATTTGTTTTTTATTTACTAGAGTAATTTCATCCAAGAATACTTTATCTATAGCTATACGTGGTAAGGTGAAACCTTTTTAATGGGATTTGAGTTAAAACATTTCTTATGGCAAACTGTCTCTTGTACATATACGGCATTGCAAAATTGCCTTAAGTTGTTATACTGGAACCATAAAAGTTAAGAAAGCAAATGCGATAAAAGGTTGCGTCAAATTAATCAACTTAATCAAACGCTCCAAGATCTACAAATAGATTATATGAAAAGAAACTCGACTTTTAAGTTTTAGCATACAAATCTTGTAGTTAGTCATTGGAGAATAAACTTCAATAACATCTAGCTAAATATCGACTAGACCATTCATAATAATGACACATCGAAACAACAAAATCATGCATACGTAGCTACCGTATTAGAAAACTATAGATTCTTTAATACCAAAAAAAACATGTCATAATATTACTACCTTTTACATTTATTTTAATTTACCAATCCTTTTTTATAATAGAACTAGTGGCTCACCCGCCGCGATGCGGCGTCATTGGGTTTCCAACAGGATATTTTCGTCTCGCATAAAATGGTGACAAACGCAACACTTACAAAGCTCTTATTTAGTGATATCTTAGATAATGTCCATATTAGTTATGCTAATATATGTTGTGCTGCGTATATAGTGTCATACATGCATCTACTTAACAAACACTTGAGTCCAACATATGCTAATATATATACTGCATAATATCCAAGTCGCCCATTATCATCTAGTAGGGTATTATTGGATTTACATCGTAAATGCAAGGACTTTTTACAAAACATTATGATTTTCGTCTTCCATTCGTGTTTGTCCTGCCAAAATTACAGCCTTTTATGCTTAATGTCTTCACTCATGTTCTTCCCAAAAAGCTTATGTAACCACAATTTTCATCACACCTGCTGTTTCCTTTCTCATGGTCCTGGATATGTCATTTATTGTTAGTGTTAGAATGTGTGTGTTGTGACTTGTGAGTGGCTTGTGTGGCTGCGTATTGTTTTGAAAGAAATTGTGAGAGTTAAGTTATCCGTTGAAGGCTTTTGCTTCATTTGTCAAACAAATACTTATGTTTGTTTATGTAACCGTAGAGTGGTGACGAACGCAACACTTACAAAGCTCTTATTTAGTGATATCTTAGATAACGTCCATATTAGTTATGCTAATATATGTTGTGCTGCATAGTCGTGCACAAAAAAACCTGTTCCGGAACCGAACCGGTGGAACCGACCCGGAACCGGTTCCAGTTCCTACCCGATGGACCAAATACCTGGTTTGGGTATTTTTGTACCCGAATATCCTACCCGGTTCCCCTATTTGTATTTCCCAAGAGGTTCCCGGTTCCTAATTGTACCTGGTCTGGTTCCTACCCGAAAAAACCGGTTCCGGCGGTTTTTTTTAAAAGGTCAAACACATGTCAAACTAGCCGCTGGAACCGGTTCCAATGGTAATATAGCCGTTGGAACCGGTTTTTGAGACAAAATAGCCGTTGTAACCGGATCCAACGGTAATATAGCCGTTGAAACCGGTTCTTGTAGCCCAAAACCTATATATAAGTTGTTTTCTATTACTTGTTTCACCACCAAACTCAAAAACAAACTAAAATACTTCTCCTCTAGCAAACCCGACCATCCAACTAAATATTATTATGGCACCCATAAAAAAAACTAACAAGAAGGCTAAGAAGAGTGTTTTTATTGAACCCGTTCCTCCTATGAAGGACCCAAATGTTCTTGCGGTCGTCACCCATAACCGCAACCAAGACATATGGAAGAATTGGGATTTGGTTGTGAATGCCGAAGGTTATCAAAAGGCTTGTTGCAAACTATATGGAACACAGTTAAAGCATGATTCCAACTAGACTTTGAGAAAGCACATCGAGAAACCATATTGATGGAAAGGAAAACAAAATGAATTTCCCATTCTATCCGCCATGGCTCGTGATTTGCTTGCCATACAAGCCTCAACGATTGCTTCCGAATCAGTTTTTTCTCTTACTGGAGGGTGTTATCTATGCGAAGAACAAAATTAACTCCCTGCCATCATTATGGTGACCAAGCACACCCGCCATATTTCGAAAGACCTAACTTGTTTCCGTCATGCACTACCTTACCCTGCATCCCTTGTTTATTCTATTCGATTTCTCGATTTCAATACTTAGGTTTTATAAACTCATCAAACTCATCTATATTTTCTTTTTCATACTTTTCAAAATTTTATTTATTTTACTAACTCCTTAAAGCTTAATCCCAAATCCTCGGTTATTTTTGTAATATTTATCCTTTCAATCGAATGGATTTTCTTTAAAAATGATTTATTATCCCTATTATTATTATTATTATTACTAGTATTATTATTATTATTATTATTACTACTACTAGAATTATTGTCACTAATAGTATTATAATTATTCTTTCGAATAAAATATTTAAAGTAAAATATTTATTTCAAACAAGTCTTAACGCCTTTAAGGCTATTATTCATTCAACAAGTCTGGTTACCTGACAATTATTTTCCTAGGTCGCTACCCAAAAGAAAACATTTGTTTTTACGATTAAAATTTCATAAAATTTGCAAGTGATGTGCATAAAGTGGTATATAAAATTTAGCAAATAATCAACCAAGCACAATGAGTAATAAACACCTAGAATACCTAAACCAAACCACTAGCAATAGGCAAGTGAACCTATGAGGTGTAGAATAGTTTTGGGAAGACCGGGAATATCGAAACCTAGAGACACTTATTAAATTAACGAGACTAGTTCTAAAAGCTAATTAAATTAATATTTAAGAAAAGATTATTGATTTTTATTTATTTATTTATTTATTTATTTTAAAACTAATAATTAGTTAAACTAGTTAATGAAATTTAATTAAACTAGGAAAAACAAATTAAAACTTTAAGACTTAGATGAAAATAATAATGAGAAGGGTGTTACCTAGGCTTGAAATCCTATTTGTGAATCTTGGACGCTTATCGGTAATGGGAACTGAGATGGAACCGGGATCTAAAGACACGACACCTATCGGTAACCTAGTGGATCCCTGATCATTCTCTGGGTGTGACCTAAAAGGAAACGCTAAGGGACGTATGACGCAAACCGGTTGGTTAGATTACCTTTAAGTCTCTCCAACAATATTAAAGTACTCTAATGACTAGATCATCTCTCAGTATCATCACAGTACACCCATGAGTGTAAGGGACGTTAGGAGTAACCAAAGGATGCTCAAAAAGACTCGGGCTAGCAAAAATCAAAAGACAATAAGGGGAAATTCACTATCGTGTAATCTATACCCAAACCACCTAATGAATAAGACAACCCCAACTATCTATTACCTCTCTGTCTCAAGATAGGTAGAACACTTAATTTCTCTAAACCCCTAAACAAAAGTTCTAATGGATCATGTCGACTATAAACCATAAACTAGTTACAAACACACATTAGGTAACCTAATATGCATTTACACATGAAAGACATTCACAAAGACACATATGGAACGATTGAACAAAAGTAAATTAATATTAAGCATGCATCTTCATCTTATTAAACGTCAAAAAGTTGTTTACAATAATATTAATCCAACATAAGTCACCAACAAAACAGACAAACAATCCAAAACTCAACAAATATTCATTCAACACCTAGGTAACTAAAAAGATTTAGCCAATAATAATGTTCAAGAAAACAAAATATATAAGTTCAAAGACCAAGTTCATAATAAAAATAATTAATCAAACCAAAAGAACCATGCTTGAATGAGTAACACTTGATTGCTTCCTACTCTCTTTCTCTTTGGATGAACAATGGCCACGAAAAATAATAAACCTCCAACAACTCTTCTGACTTGCGGCTGTATATATCCCAAAGCTGCCGTCCTCCTCTCAACAAATAATATTTATATGTTGCGGCTGTCTCAAAGAAAAATAATAATTCTCCAAAGCTTGCGGCTGTGGAATTTCAAAACCAATATGCCCTTCTTTTAATTCTTTGTTGACTCTCAATAATGATGGCAGTTAGGGAATACTTTTTCTTCTAATGCTTAAACCCTTCATATAACTTTACTACTTGTTGCTAACCGACGCCAAGTGTGCTTCCTTTTGGCCGGATTAGTCCAACTGAACTTTTTATAATCCACTAAAATTGGCGTCGGCCCTTTTCTTGCTTTTATCCATTTGAGTTTTCTTAATGCTGCCACTTAAAACATGCATCGAACATTAACATTCAAGAAATTGAAATTGAGTCTAAACAAATAATAATTGGATTCTTAATGTTGTGGTAACAAAATTCAATCTCTGCGTGACTTTTATTGTTTAATTAAGTTTGCTACATTTATTTCTTTTGGTAAAAACTATTTATAATTATAATAGTTAAATTCGTTTAACGATTCACTCGATCTAAAGAATAGTAAAAATACTCTATACTAGCTCGTTGTTTCTCGAAACCCTTAAACTTTAAATATGAGCCAAATATGAGTAAAATTCAATAAAAACATGGCTCAAAAGTACCTAAAAGTATAGGAAATATTTATATATTAATATGTATATTTCAAGCCACATCAGCAAGTCTTAGCGATAGCTAAAAACTTTTTGTCTAAATAAAATAGAATAAATCTTATTTCACCATGAGATATAAAAGCATCACGATTTACAACCGATTTTCGTAAATTATAATTATCCCTTCATTTCTTTCCCCTTCGTTAACGCCAATGAGTTTCGGCTAAGGAATCATGACACCACCTCCTACGTCAACCTTCATGTCAGAAACAAACCTACATTCGAGAAGACAAACATCACAAGTTGGATTGTTGATTCTTTTCTTTAACTTCTTCTTCTTCACGTATCGTCTCTTCACTTTATTCGAACTTACTCAAAGTAATATCATATATCCACTTCTTTAGAAGATTTTTTACAAAGTATAAATTAATTCGATTCTTCATAGATTTTTGATCCATGTTCATTTGTATTTTACGAAACGCAAATTTGTACATCATTCTTAGTCGCATTGTTGAATCGGTTTACGTTTGTTATTTCAATCTCGGGGTCTATGACCAAATTCTCATCAACGTAACCATTAAGTGGAAATTGGGACTATGAACATGTATGTGTACATAGTTACCTAATAGAAACCGTATTTTCATTTTATTTTTACATTTGACTATCGGTGACCGGTTCTTTCCAAACGAAATCGTCTACTTAGAACCGGGGCTGTGTCCAATGTACATGCTGAGTTTATGTTATGTTAGTTTTACACAAATTGTTTTGGTTATTCGTTTGCTTCTCTTACACTCAATGTTTTAGTTGAAGCATTTTGTTGTTCCTGAATTCATCAATCTAAGACAAATGCTTTATTTTGATTTTGAAACTTCAAATTGTTTACTTTGATGAGCACAAGGCTCACGTCATATGTAAACCCACAGATGAATTCGTGTATACTCACGGATGGTGATGGTTCTGGGGTGTTGTTTGATAATGTGGGTATACCATGTAGTGGGAGAACACTAGCTAGTTAGTTATTATTTTCACTTAATTGAGTATCAAAATGGCTGCCTAGTAGACCTTAATGCTTAAATTTAGGTGGATGAGCAATATCCTTGATCGTCTTAGTTCTGCTTAATTGTTATATTCTCTTTTGTTCAGATAGATATGAGGTTTAAGTCAACTTAGGGTATTTCCGGGTCGGTAAAACCGAGCAAAAGAAAAGAAATATATTTATTATTTTTGGCGTCCACTAGTTCATATAAACTTAAAACCGTCACATGTTATTTGTCTCGTTGCGTATGGAAAGGGCATGGGTTTAAAGTGGACCAACTCACTGGCAATCACGGTTAATACTATGATAATGTTTTTGAATATTGAAAAAGAGTCAAGAGTTGAGTTGCCTATAAATATCGGTTATGATCCTACGCATACTTCTTTCAGGGACGAAAAAGGTTTAAGTGTGGGGATGTTTGATGTGATGTAAAACACTCATGCTTTCCTAATAGTTTTAATATTATTTTGTGCTTAAACGTTAACAAATATAACTTATTCTAGCATGAAATTAGATGTTATTGTTTATTGTAGGCCCCATGGTTGAAGAGAGCAAAAAAACGAGTTTAAGGATGAAGGAATCAGCTCAAATGGGATTCTAATGAAGCCGGTATGCACATTTGAAGATAAGCGAGTTATAAAACGAAAAACCGAACACGTGGGTGCTCCCCACGTCGCACGGCCACCTAGGCTGCCTAGGCCACGTGGTACGGTGCCCAAGGGGTGTTCTATGGCCTCACAAATCCATCACCACGACTATTTTGTCCTATATGGACCTGGTCCGACCGGAAATTAGGGTTTTTGCTTGTTTAACTTATACACACACACACACACATAATAAGCCCTATGAGAGATTTCAAGACCTTCCCATCCGTCAAAGACCTGTTCCAAACGAATTACCAAGAAGGAGGGGCTGCCGGTTTCAAGTTTCGTCATCAACCGATTCTCGGTTTTGCTTGTTTTAACGTTTGTGAGTTCGTTTTTGGGTTTTAGACATTCAATATTTTTGTAATCAAATTCTAATGAACATGTTTATTATTTATAACTATTTTATCTACTTTTCATTGATTATGATTGGCTAGATTGGTTATAATCACCTAGGTTTGATGTTTAACGGTTTATATTAACTAGTTTAGGGTGCTTATCAACTGGTTGATTGTTTATCTATTGTAAAGTTCATATTTTGTGATATTATTCCGTGTATACCTGATGCCATAGATGTATCTTAGGTTGCATGTGTCCCGTGTGATTGATTATTGCATGAATTAGTTTCGTGTAGGCTTTAATTGTTTGTTAGGTTAATACTTTGTGTGTTGATTGATTGTGGTAGGCATACCATTAGGGTTTGTGTTTCTTGGATCATTAAATTCAGTAGGTTCACCACCTTTGAGGTGGACCAAGACCTTAGGTGTCGGCTTATCTTGCTGGTTTAGTTGATTTGGTTATTCGTTGCGAGACCACGTGCGGTTTTCCATTTGTTGACTATGTTAGTTTGTAAGTTGAGTTATTTTGTTCTTAGTATTGAATTACCCCTCTTTTCCTAGGTTTGTAATTAGCTCGAGCCTTAGTGAGATCTTTGATTTCGGCATGGACCAAGTGATGAATTATTAGGGTACATAGATAAACAATCACTAATTAAAAACTATCTAGACGTTGTTAGGGAGTTTTATGGTAAAACTGACCGTAGGGACCCAGTGCATTGACCTCTCCTATGTTAGCTCATCTTTAGAACTCTGGTTTCAACCACGTGTTAGCATCTGTATCATCTTATAGCCGGTAAGGCATCTTACATATGTGGTTCGTTTTCTTATTATCGTTAGTTCCGTTTAGTTTCATCGTTAGTTAAGTTAGTTTTTAAATAAATAAGATAAAAAAATATATTATTTAGGTAGGACTTAGATTAAAGTTAATTTTAAGAGCCATTCTCACGTGTCTTTGTGTTCGACATCCGAACTTCCATTAGATTGTGCTGCTACACGACCGATACACTTACCGTTTATGTGAAGCTTAGTTAAGATTATTTTGTTTTATAAATTTAAGACTTAGTATCAAATTGCGAGAATTAGATATTAATATGTATATATAGCTTTTCACACATCACGAGGTTTAATTTGTAGTGTGACAAATTACCAAATTTTCTTTGTTTTATTGTAAATGTCCAAGTTTTAAATTTCAAACCCATATGTACACTTGCCGTTTGTGTGAAGCTTAGTTATGATTGTTTGGTTTTATAAATTTTAGACTTAATGTTAAATTGCGAGAATTAGTTATTAATATTTATATATAGCTTTTCACACATCACGAGGCTTAATTTGTAGTGTAATAAATTACCAAATTTTCTTGTTTTATTGTAAACTAGGGTATAGCCCGCGTGACACGCGGGTGGAATAACATGTTACTAAACATAATCAACTTAAACATCAATTTAAACAAACAATATTTCTTTAACTATTAAAACTTGATAGATTTACATTGTCACTAAACACATCACCATACCAACAAAAAATAAATAGATTTACATTGTCTTAATATTAAAACTTTCAAATTACAAGAAGTTAATTTGAGCATAACAACCATTACACATCAACAAAATAACTCATAATGTTCTTTGCTATTAAACCATCATCAACATCTTGAAAACTTCAACCAAAAGAAAATCACTTTTCCTAATACACCTGAAAATTGTTACAACACAATAGCAAATTATATAAAATATAAACTACACAAAACAACATGTATAATAATTAGTAACATATAAACATTACTAAAGTTGTTATATAGAACCAATAAATCTTAACTTCCAAATTATAGTTATTAGAAAGTGTAAAGAGGTGTTGGCCATCTACTACTTGTATTAAATCTAACAACAATATCTAAAGAATTTATATTGAAAATGTATATTTAGAATGGTTTACTATATTTAAGGTTAATCAAAATCAGTTAACAAAGACAATAATAAGTTGCTTAATTTAAAAATGAAATAATAATAAGAATAATATATTAACATTAAACTCTCTCCTTAATTATCGTTTTTATAGTCAAACATTATAATATATTTGAATTTCAAATTAGTGAAAAATAAAAGATTAGTGTAAAATAAAAGATTAACATTTTTAGAAACTTCTAGAATATATTATATTTGGAAAAATAAAAGATTGATCATAAAACAAAGTATATTTAGAATATATGATTATATACTATTATATAATTTTATGTAATATTATATAATTTCAGATCACGAATAAACACCTTAACAATCTTTTCTCATATAACAATATCTAGATAATTAGAGACTGTTAATAATATAATTGTAAGAAATTCATAATTAGTTTAATTGAGATAAATAATAAATAAAAAAATATGTTGATTTTGAAAACGAAAAGGTGGCTAGATACGTTTACCAGTTATGGGCAAACCGGTCAGTTTCAAACAATTAGAAATCCAAGGCTAGCTTTCTAGATTTACCAATGTTAGACTTTAAAAACTTTGAAATCAAAAGGCTTATGCATCATTCCAAGCAGTACCATTTAAGCCACACAAAGTTGCCCATATTTCTAAAATAATAAATATAAGAAAAACATGTAATAAAAAACCATGTGTCTAATTAGTACCTGAAGTTGACGTTGAATTGTTGCACATATTTTAAGTTTGAATTGCCCATTGCCTAGTAATAGAAAACTGTAAATGAGTTCAACCAAATTCTCAAAATTAATGATATCATCATATATCATATCCAAAGATGTGAGCAAAGATTTTGGTCAATGGGAAAACTTTGCTTTATGAGACTTACTAAACAAATATAAGAATAAACCAAATAAAGTGTAAATAATATAGTACAGATATATATAGACTTACTTGAAGATTATTCATAAAGAATTCAATTGCAGGATTTGTTTCACAAAGTCCATTTTGCACGAAAAAACAAAAAAGAACATAAAGATAATAAAATTTTGAAATGCAATTAAGTTCCAAACAAATATATAAATCAAGATGGAACTGTTTTTGTTATTATAATCGAATGATACAACACAGCATGACTAATAGATATAGAGGGTTATGCGCACCACAACCTTTGCTATGAACTAATGGAGATATTTGTGGCATCCTATCCAAATGGGTCATCTTCACCAACTCCGCGTGCCTACTACATAACAAAAAAACTGGGCATTTGGTTATTTACATTACATACATTGCAGAGGGTAGGTTATGGGGTCGATGATGGAAATGGTGTGAAGAATTGTCTACTCATCATGTATGTTATATATTGATTGGACATTAGTTTATTTTTGTTAAAGTTCGTAACATAGAAATTGTTATAAATGAAATTTAATATTAGACGTAACAACATGCATAACTCAAGGCAATATATTTATAGATAATAACTGAATATAGATTAGAAATAATTTAGGTATAATTGTAAATTTAAAATGATATCAATTAGCATATAGTAGGTAACTGAATATTTGACTAAACAATAAGTTTGAATATAATTAAAGTGGTTTATTGTAAATCCTTTTTTTTCCTAAAATAAACGATTGATTATATTCAAAATGTATATTTAGAATGTATTATTATATAATAAATTTAACATTTTAATATTTAAGGTTAATCAAAATAGTTTAATATTTAATAATAATACGTTGCTTAATTTAGGAATGAAATAATAATAACAATAATAAAAAACATAATAGTTTCATTAACTATCGTTATTATAGTCAAACCTTTAAATATATTTGAATTTCAAATTTTTGTAAAAATGTCAATTATTATTATTATTATTATTATTAAATTATAAAATTCTGGAATAATAACGGATTAATTTAATGTATATTAATATTTTTAGAAACTTTTAGAATAGATTATATTTGGAAAATCAATATTATACTTTTTTGTTTAATTTTAAAAATCACTATTATGATTTAGTAAATTTACTAAATTTATAATTTAGTAAATATTAATAAAAGTTTAGAAACTTTATGATTATATACAGTTATATAATTTTATTTAATATTATATAAAAACATAAATTATTTCCTTAATTATAGTTAATTTAGTCAAACCTTTAAATATAGTCAGTAATAATTTGAATTTGAATTTCAAATTATAGTTAAAAGGTCAACTAATAATGAAATCAGTTATGTATATTAATATCTTTATTAAATTCTAGAATAAATTATATTTGGAAGGTGAATATTATAATTTAACATGTATTTTAATTTTAAAAATCAATATTATATTTAGTTTAGTAAATTTAGTATATTTATAATTAGTAAATGTTAATAAAAAATTAGTAATTTTATAATTAATATTTCAGGAATATTAAATTAAAGATTGAAGATCATAACCCAATAAAACATTAAAGAGTACTGAATCAAAATCGGACGGAAAAATATTAAAAATTGGACGAAAATTATGTTTCTTAATATCTAGTAAAGAAAAAAAAATGGATAGAAAAAAAACATAAAGTAGACAGAATTTTATAACTGGACAAACAAAACAATAAAAAACTGGCCGGAAAACAATTAAGAATTTGGACGGAAATTCAATTCTGAATATTCACTAAACAAAAAATAACAATTTCACCGGAAAATCTTATTAAACATAAAAATATGCTTATAACTAAGTGGCCAGAATATATTTATCAGATATTATAACAAAACAAAGTGGCTGGAATATATTCATCGGTTCTTACTATACTATTAAACCAATATGCGCAAGAATGGATGGTTAATTACCTTTAATATATTCATCGGAGAATAGATCTGTTATAAGAATCATCAATTGAGAAAAAAAACCTTATAACCAATGTTTTCAGACCTGGACCGGAGATCGACCCGAACAACTTACTGGGTCACAGTTCGGACCGGCCCGGGATGTCGGACCGGACATCAACCCGGATGACGTTATAAATAATATATTTATTTTTTATATATAATATAATTAATGTTGAAGGACTATCTAATGTTTATTAAAAATTTGAAGAGTTAATTATGTGAAATAGAGAAAATACTGGACTAAGAAATGATATTTATACTCAAATAAGACAACCCTAATGTTCTCTATCTCTCCCTGCGATATCTTTTTTACTCTTAAACCCTAAGATGAGCTAAAACACACAGTCCCACTTTCTATTTCTCTAATCCGCAGTCATCAACACCGTCGACCGCCTATCCACCATTGTTCAACACCACTGATGAATAACAACCTTAGATTCGACAATATTATAGCTCGCAACATCTTCTTTTTCTTCCATTGTGTTCCTCAATTCACAGATCTGGCAACTTCTAATACCATTCCGGTCGATAATAACCAGATGGGGATGAAGCCGTGATTATTAGGGTTTGAATTTTGAAAGATTTGAAGTTTTTTTTTTACTAAAAACAATAAAAAAATAAAAAATAATGGATTTACCGGTTCACCGGGTCCGGCCCGACCGCCAATCGGCAAAACCGGCCGGGTTTTTAGAAAACGGGTAACTATTTTAGACCGAACCGGTATTCTTAGCGGGTCCCGGTCCGGGCCGGGTTTCAAAACACTGCTTATAACATCTCCTCTGACAAACGATGAATTGAACAGAATCCAAACGATTGGAGACCTGTCCACCTATGGAAGTGAAGAATAACATGGTAGCTTAAAAAATTGATGATGAATAATGTAGAAGTCGGAATATGAGCGCCAGAATTAGAGTTGAATATGAGCGGCGGAATTAGGGTTAGTATGTTCGTGAAGAGGTTAGAGGGAAAAATGACTGGTTGCATTGGTTGTGGGTTATGGAAAATGGAGTGGGTTATGTATTTTAGGTTTGTGGTTAATATGACACGTGACATCATTAGAGAGACTCTTAGAATGGAAATATGGTGAGTTGGAGGCCTAGGTGGACAAGCTAGTAGAATGCCATGTGGAAGAATGTATTGCTTTAATAGTATTTAAAGATGTCCAAGTTTTAAAGTTCAAACCCAATGTGCAAACAAATTAAAATTTAATCCTGATTAGTTAATTTTGATTTCTAATGAATTGTGCTATCGTGAATCAACTTCCGCTTCCTAGACAAGGCTCCGACTTCACATATTCTGCCTCTCATCGCGTCGTGCCACCCCACTGCCGCCAATAAGTATTGAGCCTCCCGTATAAGAATTTTCTGTACCCGTCGTTGGCTCCCAAGCCAAATCAGCATGGAACTCCCTCAACACCATTGCATAGGGGGCTTTTGAGGGGCGCTTTTGAGAGGAGCTTCGGCATAAAAACATTGTGGCACCCTTTTAAAAATAATGAGCCAATCATATCTTCCGCATCAATTTCTTTTTCTATTTTTTAAGTTAACTTTATTTTAATTATAGTGGATGAGTAAAATCATTACACATAATATTAGAAAATAAACCCGGTCTATGTGACATGTGACACGGGTAACTTTTCTATGATAAACGCCATCTCACCTCATAACTAGTTGTCTACAGGCAAAAAAAAAAAAAAAAACCCACCATCATTAAGGCCGTATGTAGTGGGCGGCGAAAAAGGGAGACTTCATGCGAGAAGGGGCCACAACACCGCCCCCCAGCGATTTAAGGGGCTTGGGGGTGGGTGGGGGGGGGGGGTTGTCGCCATATTATATTATTGTTATATTAAAATATAACCGTTGGGTTAAACGGTCAAATTAAAAAAAACAAAATTAATTTAAACAATATATATATATATATATATATATATATATATATATATATATATATATATATATATATAGACACACACATACATATACTCCTTCTTCTCCAAACTCATATCCATTTCATACACTACACATAACCAAATTCTTCAAAAAGACAACAAAAATGAATCCTAGAAACAACCCGAACCACCCATTCCCTCCTTTAGGTCGATTCTATGGTTCGCAAAACCAACCGAACGTAAACATGCAATGGACCCGAACACCCGAAACCAACTGAACCAAACTATCCGTTTCCTTTATTCGACCCGAGCCTAAACATGTAAGCCAACTACCTCATGCCCCAAAACCTCATGCCGGCGTTCGGGTGAAACCAATGGGAGCCGGAGCCGGTGACGATGTCGGAGACTCAAACGACACGGGCCTTCGGTTCAAGCCAAAAGCGGGCCCGTAAACAAAAAAAACAACAACCAGGGGAGCCGATGGCGCAACGTGATCCACACAAGCAATGAACCGAGGAGGAAGTAGCCCTCACATGGGATTGGATCGTCATTTCGGTGGATCCCGATGTTGGTAAGTTTTTTAATATTAACTTTTTATATAACTTTATTAAGTGTTTATTAAAAATGTATATTAATTGTGACAAATAATTTTAAATTTTAGCTAACTTTCAAGTCTTCGGGATATTTTGAAAGAAAGTATTTGAAGCTTGGCTCACGCTAACAGGTAAACCTGAAGACTACCGGGGTAAAGAAGCTGTTCAAGCCCACTGGAAGGCCTTAATTTCGATTGCCAAAAATTTGCCTAGATATACAACCGTTTGCGTGAGACCGGTTGGCATAGCGGGCAAAACGACGCCGAAATCCAATCTAAAGCGTTAAGAGACTTTCGAGATTAAGGGCAAACTGAAGGGCGGATCGGGAAAATGTTCAAGCTTACTGGGAAAACGAAGGGCGGATTGGGAAAGCGTTCAAGCTAAAGCTTAAGGGCAAACCGACATCCAGTCTAAAATGTTGGGAAAAACAAAGGTTACGCGCGAAATGGAATGGTGCACCCCCCGTTTCGGTCGCTCGACGAGCCGGCTCATCATCCCGGCCTTCAAAAAAGTCGTAAGACATCGTCGTCTACAAATCCGATGTAAGGCCCCGGTCCCGGTGCCCTACATTGGTGTTGGATTTTCTCATAAACAGAGTTCTAAATATTAGAGTTAATTAAAACTTTTCGCGGAATATAAACTTCAAACTTTCATTACAAAATATTAAAATTTTGTCTTTAAACTTTCAAATTATCTTAACATAAAACATCATAACTTTTCTTCACTGGATGCCAACCAACTCAGTCCATGCCATGTGTCCCCCTCAAGCCAGCTCCGTCATCCTATTTGCCTGCATGCATACTAAAAGTCAGCTACGCTAAGTGAGTTTTAGTTAATCAGGCAACATACATTACATCCATACATATATGTATACGTATCTGCAGATACATATTACATACTTAACCTTCTTCTTTCATTCATACATACACACATACATACATTCATACTTCTATATTTGGGGTTGTTTTGCTAAGTATAAATATAGGCATGAAACTGAAGTGGGTTTTTGAGTTTTGTTAGAGCATTCTTATCCTTTTCCCTATCTTTAATTTCAAAATTACACTAAAAATTAATACATGTTCTCTATCATTTTCAATTGAATAATATTTTTTATGCTTTTATCATTATAGTTTCTCTTTCATTCACTTATAACCACTTTTAAAATCTACTACTGTAATAAAAAAATACTACTATGTGCCACTTGTCACTCTCTCAACCATTCTCACATTTTAAACCCATTTTGTTATTTGGATCCCTTGTGGGTCATTAGTTACCCAACCTAAAATAGCCTTATTCTTATTTTATATATAAAGCAAATGTGTTAATGTTTATTTATTTCTTCATTTTCTTTTCTTTTTATATTTTAACGTCATTTTTATCATTAAGTAATAAAATGAAGCAATTTAGCTATAGAAAATTACAATATTATAGCCATATAAATTTATTCTTTTGGTTTGTTTTGGAAGGCTAGAATCATGTTCTTCTTTTCTTAGTTATCATATATATATATATATATATATATATATATATATATATGTATATATATATATATGTATATATATATATATGTATATATAACTAGCTTTTATTCTATGTAATACGGGATTGTTTATATTATTCAATTCTAATATTAATATATTTTTTGGATTTTTATTTATTTATTGTAAGTAAGTTAGTAATATATTTAGGATTTGATGATGAAAGAGTTTCACAAATAAATGAGATGTTATAACTCGGTTTAAAAAAGCTATATGAGTTTGGTGAGACTTATGACCCGGTTTTTTTCTATAATATTGCTTCTTAATTATAAATGGTATCTTTAAAAAAACGGATACTAATTTTTAGTACATTCCTATTTTATAGGATTTTCATATAAAATATTTGATGAGATTTATAACCTGTTTAAAAGGCTATATGTGTTTGGTGAGACCTATACCCGTGAATTCAATTTTAATGCATGATAAACCTTCATTTACAAATAAAACAATCTGGTGATTTGAAAAAATTTAAGAAGATTTCGTTTATATATATTTAAGATTAAGATTTAATACATAATCTTGTTTTATTATATATGGTTGGCTTGTACTTGAAAGAACCAGTGTTTTCACACGAACATCTATATCGCTTTGTCAAGATTTACAGGCAGACATTGACTAATTTTGATTATTGATAAACTAGGTATATTGACCAACACAACCGCAAACGTACTGTACAAGTAATTTTTCTTATTAGTAAATATTTGCGTAATGTTTCTTTAGTAATTCCTATAATTTTAATATAAATTGTAATTTTGTTAACAATATATGATAATTGTGTTGTCGATTGTATTTTAATTAATGTTCAAACTTTAAAATATTCATCAATTCCCCGTGTAATACACGAGGCTCAAACTAGTATATTAAAAAATTATAGGACATAAACGGTAACTTTTCAAATATACTGAAAATCACTGCATCTCTCTCATATATTCACAACACCCTATACCACTTCCCATTGAATATAAATGCTCTTATCCTTCTTTATCCACACATTTTCAAATCATCTCAACTACCAGCTAACACCAATATTAACCATTTGCAAAGACTGCAGGTTGTATCCAAAATCTTTCCAAGCCTAATTAACGGCCCATTCTAACAACGTTTTGGGTCTAAAAGAGGTTGCATGGAAATGAATCTAAAAGGTTGTATCCGAATACTTACTGATATAAAAAGTAATTCCAACCCAAAGCATAATCAACTGATTAATTAATCATGGAAAATCCCTTAGCCTATAACGAAACACAACAATTGTTGGTAGGGTGAGCAAATTAACGTTATAGTTATTAATCGAACCGTAACTGACATAATTGAACCAATTTTAACTGATAATTGACATAACCTTAGGTACTCCGTATGGAGTGACCCAATGGCAAAAAGTCACCGCTATCTGGCCCAACCTACCCGTACGCCCTCATGACCGAACCAAAGATCACAAAAATTCTGGTCTTCTTTCATTGATCCACTCCTGCCCTTCCCAATGTGTTGAAAGTGGAAATAGAACATAGGTCTCTATTGAATAAGCCAGCTTTCCTACAAATACATCACATTGGATTGGAAATGACATTATATATTGTAAATAATTAATTTTATTAACAATAATCTAACTATATTATTAAAAGAAGATATATTATCCACATGACGTTCAACTAGACCCTCAGCATAGGCAGCCAAGTGTATAAGTTTCCAATTTTACAATTTCCACTTCATGATCTATTTTAGTTTAATTAAAACTGCTTCAGTTTTATGGTTTTGAACTAGAATGAAAAAAATGAAAAATATGTTGTTGGTTGACAACGAACTCACTACCTTGCATTTAAAATGTTTGTGCCTTACCAACTCAACTATAATAATTTGATATGAACCTTTTGTTTTCCTTAATAGGTATATATTCACAACCTTACATTTTGATTTATTTTAAAATACATATACAAAGACAAAGACAAATTATTCTTAATAACTTATGTATTTTAGAAAATATGTTTATGCGTTATTAATGTTTAAATGATAGATAATATCATTTCAGTTAAAAAAAATTAAAACATCTTTAATTTCATCGAATATTTCTCCATGTCAATCGCGTTTCCATTTTCAGTTCGATTTAACCAATGCCAAAATTGTAAGTATGTATAATATTGTCTAATTCTCTAGCAGCATGTAGTTTAAATAATATATATTAGTTTTTCATATTCGTATTTTAATCAGTACATAAGTTAAAAATTAAAGTTTTAATGAAGGAATAATAGATAAATATAACTAAAATAGTTATGGGTATAACTTCAAATGTTTTATTAAAAGGGATTTTTAGAGATTTATGAATTGTAAAATTTTACTTATCATTATTTATATCTTATGAATCCATAAGATATGCTATTTTGTATATGTTAATTTTTTGTTGTTGTATTACATGAGCTCTAACATAAAAATAATAAATACGCTCCTGATAATGAGAAAATGAGAAACTATGAGCATAAAAACGAGAATTAATAAGCATTAATACATTGCATTTTCAACCGCATTAATGGCATACATAAAAAAATTAAAACACAACAAATATAAAAGTTATGAAAATTAATTGGAGCATTTAATAGGTTTTTGACACAATTGTCCAAAACCCCTCTCTTTATATATATATCCAAGCAACACAACTAATCTTGATACAAAGAAATATTATGTTTTTACATTTTGTGTTCTAATCTTTTAGAATATGGAAAAAACTTCATTTGTGATGGTGTTGGTGATTGCTCTATATCTTTCCCTCTTCGGTAAGCCGTAAGCTTGGTCTAAAGTCTCAATTGTCACTAAATTAATTCCTTTTGTGTTTTGAGTTTACACTAATTGAATGTGATTGAAGGTTTGCAAGTCTCGTACGGTTTAACTGACAACGGATTAGCAACGAGTCAGCAAACACTCTCTAAGAATGATGGTGACACTTTCATGAACAACCTTGCAAAAGTAGGTAGTCCTTGTGGCCCGGGTGGTTCTTGCAAAGTATATTGTCGAATTGGTGTACCTAATTGTTGCAACAACGTATGTACTTGTCAATGTGGATTGGATTGCGAAAGGTGTCCTCCATACTAGTTAGTCCTATGTCGACGGATTTTTTTGAGTGATTTCCATCAATATGCATTGTCACTTTCATTATATTCAAATAAATTGAATTATTTTGATGTGTCTAAGTAAGCTTTAATGACCCATGTTGAGGTTGTAATATAATAGTAACATTCCTCATATCAACCGAACTTTGGCCTGACATACTAAACATAATAACACTACTCTCATTCACAACCTAATTTAACCTAACCCAACCATTCACTAAAAAACGAATTTCTATCTCTTCGACCTATACAACCAACTAAACCCAAAATTTTCGCTTCCACTAACAACCCAACCAAATTATTTTTTTAGATAAAGATATATTATGACTAGTATTATTGTATTAAGAATTAATAGAATAAGTACAAATAACGATTGTATTTAACGAAGAGGATTACGTGCCTAATTCGAATCTAGACATATATCAAGATTAATTTGCATTTTATCCTAGAAAAACCATCTTTTTGGTATACTATGACCCATATTAACCCAGATTGGTCAAACGACTATTTGAGTTGAAATAAATTATGTTTTAGTCACTTTTGTCTAATTCTAATATTTAATTAAGTTTAGTTATATTAGTGTATTTAGTGTATTCCTTAAGAGTTTATGTGTTTAAATTATCTATTTTATATAACTTTTAGTTTATGAATTCGGGTTTTTAGATGATAAGTTTTCAGTGAAAAGTGGTAAAAGAATCAAAATGAAATAAAATAAAAAGACATTGTGTGTTGCTTCAAGCAAATTAAGACTGTGAAGGTCGGTTGACCGAACAAGTTACCTCCCATTATTGTGTTTTTAGTTTATTATTGCAAAAGCCTTGACCGACTGACCATATTACTCCCGATGGGACTAGTATAAGGTGTTGGTTAAGTTCTTGACTTTTCAATGAATCAGAGTTTAAGTCTAGTCGTTGAAAATAAAAATATTAATCATATGTGATTCTTATGCGCATCTAAATGTAACACTAACAAAATATATATTTGCTTATAACAATACCCGATTAATAATAACTCACGTCTAATTTAAAGTCTCACAAAACATTCGTCTTGTTTGACAAAAAAAATCTCATCGATACTAAATTACTAATAAGTCATTATCATAGTAATTAGTTACTACAAAGCGATTACAATAAAGTGGCAGACAAACGGGCAACAAGCTGCGCTGCAACCCCTTTAGCATAGCAAAGCCAATCCTACTAAACACGAAGCTTTTGGACCTAAGAGCTGAAGAGGTTCCCTGTACGACACACTGAACCCTACTAAAAAAATTCACAGCCTCTGGGCCAGAAAACCAAATATATCAAAAGCAAATGGGAGAAAGACATGTTGATTCTCTAAACAAGCTTTCTTGTGTTTAACAACTTTGCCCGATTCAACCTTCAATGCGGCATGGCCCACAACAAACCCACGGTCCCTAAGCCCAACAAGATGTGACACTCCTGTAAGATCCACACAGGCGTGTTTCCACCTGCCCACCCGAACACAAGAATATCAGCTGGTCGTAAAGTAGACCTCACTTTAAGAGGATCAGTGAGAAAGTTAACAGGGCCCCTCCTTTTTAGCATAAATCCCTGCCCGTTTAAGAACATCAAACAGAACATCCCTAACCAAATCATGTCTGTATTTAAATCCAAGCAATTCTTTGCAATGCATCGCATGGTCTCCAAAATAATCCAAACATACATTGCGACAAATTGGGCAAGGCTCATTAGTTGGGAACATATGGATCATTAACCGGTACTTAAGGATAGCCCGATACTCCAAACCCGACATATGTTGGCCCAACCCTTCAATGGGGATGGCCGTTAGAAAATCCTGAGACCGAGGAGCCCGAAAGTATTCGAACACCGCCTTTTGGCGAGGGGATAGATCAAACTTCATTTCTAAACTCTGGGCGATTCCACTAAATAAGGCACTTGCCACAATATGTTGGGCTTTTGTAAGGGGGGGGGGGGTGTCCTTATTAGATAACCCGCTAAAATAATTTTGGGACATTTGTTATCTTTCTTAAACTAATTTTTTGTTCTCTAGCATTTCTCTCTTATTGTTGTAAACAAGCCTAATAGCTAATACATATGACAATAAGATATAGGGAGAAAGAGAGAGATTTCATTAATAGGTGTGCCTTACAAAGAGGTACAATGTGATGTATATATAGGATAGGAAAACTTGTAGAATAAGCTAATCTATATTAGGAGTTGATAACTATAATATTAATATATTTATAACACTCCCTCTTGGTTATCAACTTAATACGCTTGGAGATGTTGCCTCATTAAAAACCTTGCTAGGAAAACCCAGTGGGACAAAACCGTAGCTAAGGGAAAAAGAGTGCAACGCGTATTGTCTCCCCCTAATTTATATATCCGTTAAAATGGTAAATATCGATATTCTGTGAAAGTTGCCCAAAACTTATGTAGTCAATCATTTGCGTCTTCGTCCCTTGACATTTGAATCCTCAAGTTGAATAATGTTGTATTATCTTCACGTGAAAACTTCTATTACTTTATCTGGTAAACACTATGATCATGTTGCGTTTCTCTGCATCAACAAGACTAACCAAACTTGTTTTGATGGGTTAGTAAAATATAAACATATCTTTCATACATGAAATATATGTTTTAACCCATTCTGATATATCCTAGCAGGACACATGCTGATAAATATAAATAAAGAAAATAATAATCATATATAGCTAACAGTATGACGTAATGCACATATGCATTTAATTATGGTATTTTTGAACCAATAATATTTCATATTCAGATAGAAAATGATATAGAGTCATTGTTTGACATCCTTTAACATGCTAAAATGATTAAATTTGTCCATGGTAAAATGTCTCAACATTTCCTAAATCTTTAATGGATTTATAAACATATAATTACACATATACTCGAACTATAAGTCGAGCAACAATCACACAATGTTAAGGTCTTTGAAAAATAATTTTATCTTTAAAAGCTCATAAGTTTCTCTCGATGATGTGTACATTATCACTGTATGATTTTAATGAACTTTTAAGAGTGAAATTTTGATAAAAGTATGGCTAATTATATCCAAATTATCTCCCTCTTTATCAAAATATCTCTTGATTTGTATCAAGTTCAATCTGAATAATTTAATCCATACTTAATAAGCATAAATACATGCATTTGCCAATCCATCATGGACTTCTTTTCAACTTGACAAATTATGCATACACATTCACTTTTCCAAGGTTTTTGCTGCATAAACTTGCTCATTAACATATCATCACATATCAAAAATCCATATTGTACAATTTCTTTGTTTATTGAGATATTATACTCATTATGTACATTCTCGTCTATGTGTATCCTTATTGATGCACATAATCAATTAATTTTTCAAGTATTCAATTACCTTAGGAAATTCTTCAGGAGTTCCATTTATGTTCAACAAATTCAATAATCGTAAAGTATTCAAATATGACTATATACACAACAATCATTATGTTCTCGAGAACTTACTTTACATGATTTGATAATTCAAATCCTTCATAGATTTTCTTGTAAACTCTCAATATCAACAAAACAACAATATTTATTGGACGCATGTCAATTCTCTCTTTATATTACCAGACTGTTTAGTTATCGGAAAATCATTGCTTCCACCATTGGAGAATGTGTCTCCTCATATTTAATCATGGGTCTTGCAAAATCCTTGTGCCATCAGTTTTTCCTTATATCACTTGATGAATTTTCATAACTCATATACAAGACCCGTTTGTATTTAACACATTTTACAACTTTTAGTTGTACGGACTGCTGGTCCAACAAACTTTCCGTTATTTAGAGAATTCAACTCTGCCCGGTTTGCGTCTTTCCACTTTGGCCAATCATTTTTCATAGACAGATTTAAAATCTTGATCCTCATCATCATTTCTAGCGCTAATAATATATATAAATAAAAGTATAACGACATCGACTTTATTTCGATTCCATATATCTTTATAGACATGATACAATATAATTATTGAGAGCTCTTTGTTTTCAGGTACCTAAGGTTCTTCAAGAACCATCATGTCTAATCTCTTTCAAGAGACCTTTTATTGCACCTCGACTTGACCATCTTCATTATTTGCTCCAATTTTCGAGGAAATTTTACCTTTGGAATCGATCAGTCTACCACGCTACACGTGCGTTAGACTTATTATCAATATGCATTTGTCCTTCCAGGACATTTATTAATTGGAGCATTAGCAGTTCGTATAGGTGTCTTAGCTAGACACTCTCTTTTGGTCAGTGAATCGTCTGGTAATTCATTCGTTAATCTTTATTCATGAATTATCCTTTGAACTTTTAGTTCATATAATTTAGTTTAAGGATCAATGATTATTCATTCCAACTAAATTTGTTTTCCAACTGCTTTAAATCTCCCCTTAATGTTGAGAATGTTGATTCACTAAAGTGAAAACTTGATGTGGGCCCAAGTATTGAAGACCGGGCTATTATGTTTCTGGAGTCCCAAGATCGCGCAACAAAGGGTGGCCCACGAAAACGGCCATAACTTGGCCCACGAAGCTCTGTTTCAGGCCCATTACCAGTCGAATCGAAGCTTGAGACGAGGAGCACATTGTGGCAAACGCCGACGGCGGTTTGGCCCCTGTCTGAAGCCCAAAAACGAATCCTAAATAAAGTTATGGGCCTTTTATTGTTTTTTCAGCACTTTTTATGTTTTTATTTTGGGTTTGTGTTTGGCCCATGGCTCGTTTTAGGCCCATTTCGTATTTGAACTCTTATTTATATGTTGGTGATGTAAGATGAACAATCAGACTTGAATATTAATAAATTTCGTTTTTCTCTTCATTTTCCCTAGACCTTTGGGTGGGATTTGGGAGTTTTGAGTTCATCACGGGTACTCACTGAATCAACGTGATTCGATCTTCGTTTTGTTTATACCGCTGCATCAGTTGGTATCAGAGCCGAATTCCTGGCTCGAAAATGGCTCCAAGGAGACAATAGAGGCCGCTCGATGAGGTTTACGAACGAGAGTTGGAACAACGATTTATGGCGCGGGTGGAGCAAACGATTGGATCAAGTGGTCGATCAACTCACTGATCGAATGGCTGACTTGATGAATCGTTGAAGACAGGTCCCTGAAAATAGGGAGGGACGTGACTTCGATAATCAATTTTTTTGTCATGATGGTTCGTCTTCCGAAGAGGGGTACGAGAGGGGACCAAGGCAAGAACCTGGTGATGGCAACCGGCGTTGGGATGCGGGATCCGAACTGAT